>NC_086449.1:376333136-376558136 GCF_028390025.1 Pseudophryne corroboree
TCCAGGTGGATTTATAAACTGGGAACACTGTCACCCGGGGGTCTTAATGAGAATCTGGGATTACAGTGTTTCCTTTAAATTACTATCATCCTTTTTAGTATCCATCAGTTATTCCCTTTAATATTTCATGTACCTCCCTTATGTATATTTTTGTATTGCAGATTTATTGGTTTAAGCCTGTACAGGCTTATGTCATTGCCGCTATAGATCCTCATCATTAGTATGTACACTTTTGTGTTTGTTTTTATTGTTTGTGTAACAACATATGTTTATGTATTGATTGTTTCTCTGACGTCCTAGTGGATGCTGGGAACTCCGTAAGGACCATGGGGAATAGCGGGCTCCGAAGGAGGCTGGGCACTCTAGAAAGATCTTAGACTACCTGGTGTGCACTGGCTCCTCCCACCATGACCCTCCTCCAAGCCTCAGTTAGATTTCGTGCCCGGCCGAGGTTGCATGCACACTAGGGGCTCTCCTGAGCTCTTAGAAAGTTATAGTCTTAGAATTTGTTATTTTCAGTGAGACCTGCTGGCAACAGGCTCACTGCAGCGAGGGACTAAGGGGAGAAGAAGCGAACTCGCCTGCTTGCAGCCGGATTGGGCTTCTTAGGCTACTGGACACCATTAGCTCCAGAGGGATCGACCGCAGGCCCAGCCTTGATGTTCGGTCCCGGAGCCGCGCCGCCGTCCCCCTTACAGAGCCAGAAGCAAGAAGATGGTCCGGAAAATCGGCGGCATGAAGACATCCTGTCTTCACCAAGGTAGCGCACAGCACTGCAGCTGTGCGCCATTGCTCCTCATACACACTTCACACTCCGGTCACTGAGGGTGCAGGGCGCTGGGGGGGGGCGCCCTGAGGCAGCAATAAAAACACCTTGGCTGGCTAAAATACCTCAATATATAGCCCCTGGGGCTATATATGAGGTAAATACCCCTGCCAGAATCCCATAAAAAGCAGGAGAATACGCCGCGAAAAAGGGGCGGAGCCTATCTCCTCAGCACACTGGCGCCATTTTTCCCTCACAGCTCGGCTGGAAGGAAGCTCCCTGGCTCTTCCCTGCAATTCTACAGTACAGTAAGAGGGAAAAGAGAGGGGGGGCATTAAAATTGGCACTGTATACAGTATATTATATTGAAAAGCAGCTATTAGGGACATAACTCAGTTAGTCCCTGTATATATATAACGCTCTGGTGTGTGCTGGCATACTCTTACTCTGTCCCCCCAAAGGGCTTTTGTGGGTCCTGTCCTCTGTTGGAGCATTCCCTGTGTGTGTGGAGTGTGTCGGTACGGCTGTGTCGACATGTTTGAGGAGGATAATGATGTGGAGGGGGAGCAGATGCCTTTAGCAGGGATGTCACCCCCTGGGGGTCAGACACCTGAGTGGATGGTATTATGGCAGGAAATGAGTGCACGTATAGACTCCTTACATAAAAAATTTGACGACATGCCGACTGTGGGACAGCCGAGTCTTCAGCTCGTGCCTGTCCAGGTGTCTCAAAAGTCATCAGGGGCTCTGAAACGCCCGCTATCTCAGGTGGCACAAGTAGATGTCGACACGGATACTGACACCAGTGTCGACGACGACGAGTCAAATGTAATGCCCGTTAAGGCCATTCACTGCATGATTGAGGCAATAAAAGAGGTGTTAAATATTTCTGATTTACATCCAGGTACCACAAAAAAGGGTATTATGTTTGGGGAGAAAAAACTACCTGTAGTTTTTCCCCCGTCAGATGAATTAAATGAAGTGTGTGAAGAAGCGTGGGCTTCCCCTGATAAGAAATTGTTAATTCCTAAGAAGCTACTAATGGCGTTCCCTTTCCCGCCAGAGGATAGGTTACGTTGGGAAACACCCCCGAAGGTGGATAAAGCGCTCACACGTTTGTCTAAAAAGGTGGCACTACCGTCCCAGGATACGGCCGCCCTTAAGGAACCTGTTGATAGAAAGCAGGAGGCGATCCTGAAGTCTGTATATACACACTCAGGCATTATACTCAGACCAGCTATTGCGTCAGCATGGATGTGCAGTGCTGCCGCTGCATGGTCAGAAACTGTCAGAAGATATTGACACGTTAGACAGAGACACGATCCTGCTAACGATTGACCATATCAAAGACTCAGTCTTATACATGAGAGATGCACAGAGGGAAATCTGTCGGCTGGCATCTAAAGTAAGTGCATTATCCATCTCTGCTAGGAGATGCTTATGGACTCGCCAGTGGACTGGAGATGCAGATTCCAAAAGGCACATGGAAGTTTTGCCTTATAAGGGGGAGGAATTATTTGGGGATGGTCTCTCCGACCTAGTTTCCACAGCAACGTCTGGGAAGTCAGCATTTTTACCCCATGTCCCCTCACAGCCTAAGAAGGCGCCATTTTATCAGGTTCAGTCCTTTCGGTCCCAGAAAAACAAGCGGGGAAAAGGAGGGTCTTTTCTGTCAAGAGGCAGAGGCAGGGGAAAAAGGCTGCAGCAAACAGCAGGTTCCCAGGAACAAAAGTCCTCCCCCGCTTCCTCTTCCAAGTCCGCCGCATGACGGTGGGGCTTCACAGGCGGAGCCAGGTACGGTGGGGGCCCGCCTCAGGAATTTCAGCGATCAGTGGGCTCGCTCACAGGTGGATCCCTGGATCCTTCAATTAGTATCTCAGGGATACAGGCTGGAATTCGAGGCGAATCCACCCCGCCGTTTCCTAAAATCCGCCTTGCCGATTGCTCCCTCAGACAGGGAGGCGGTGCTAGCAGCGATTCACAAGCTGTATTCCCAGCAGGTGATAATCAAGGTACCCCTACTTCAACAAGGCCGGGGTTACTATTCCACACTATTTGTGGTGCCGAAACCGGACGGTTCGGTGAGACCCATTTTAAATTTGAAATCCTTGAACACATACATAAAAAAATTCAAGTTCAAGATGGAATCGATCAGGGCGGTTATTGCAAGCCTGGACGAGGGGGATTACATGGTATCCCTGGACATCAAGGATGCTTACCTGCATGTCCCCATTTACAATTCTCACCAGGAGTACCTCAGATTTGTGGTACAGGATTGCCATTACCAATTCCAGACGCTGCCGTTTGGATTCTCCACGGCACCGAGGGTATTTACAAAGGTTATGGCGGAAATGATGATACTCCTTCGAAAAAAGGGAGTTTTAATTATCCCATACTTGGACGATCTCCTAATAAAGGCACGATCCAAGGAACAGTTGTTAGTGGGAGTAGCACTATCTCAGGAAGTGCTGGGCCAGCACGGTTGGATTCTGAATATCCCAAAGTCACAGCTGGTCCCCACGACACGTCTAATGTTCCTGGGAATGATTCTGGACACGGCCCAGAAAAAAGTGTTTCTCCCGTTGGAGAAAGCCAGGGAGTTGTCTTCTCTAGTCAGAGACCTCCTAAAACCAAAACAGGTATCGGTGCATCACTGCACGCGGGTCCTGGGAAAGATGGTAGCTTCTTACGAAGCAATTCCATTCGGCAGGTTCCATGCCAGAATTTTTCAGTGGGACCTGTTGGACAAGTGGTCCGGATCGCATCTTCAGATGCATCGTTTAATAACCCTGTCTCCACGAACCAGGGTGTCTCTTCTGTGGTGGCTGCACAGTGCTCATCTTCTGGAGGGCCGCAGATTCGGCATACAGGACTGGGTCCTGGTGACCACGCATGCCAGCCTACGAGGCTGGGGGGCAGTCTCAAAGGGAAGAAATTTCCAAGGACTATGGTCAAGTCAGGAGACTGCCCTTCACATAAATATTCTGGAACTAAGGGCCATTTACAATGCCCTAAGTCAAGCAAAATCCCTGCTCCTACACCAGCCGGTGCTGATCCAGTCAGACAACATCACGGCAGTCGCCCATGTGAATCGACAGGGCGGCACAAGAAGCAGGACGGCGATGGCAGAAGCCACAAAAATTCTCAGATGGGCGGAGAATCATGTACTAGCACTGTCAGCAGTGTTCATCCCGGGAGTGGACAACTGGGAAGCAGACTTTCTCAGCAGGCACGACCTCCACCCGGGAGAGTGGGGACTTCATCCAGAAGTCTTCCAAATGATTGTAAATCAATGGGGTCGTCCACAGGTGGACATGATGGCGTCCCGCCTAAACAAAAAACTAGAGAAGTATTGCGCCAGGTCAAGAGACCCTCAGGCGATAGCTGTGGACGCTCTAGTGACACCGTGGGTGTACCGGTCAGTTTATGTGTTCCCTCCTCTACCTCTCATACCAAAGGTATTGAGAATAATAAGAAAGCGAGGAGTAAACACAATTCTCGTGGTTCCGGATTGGCCGAGAAGAGCGTGGTACCCGGAACTTCAAGAGATGATCTCACAGGACCCGTGGTCTCTGCCGCTCAGACAGGACCTGCTGCAGCAGGGCCCCTTTCTGTTCCAAGACTTACCGCGGCTGCGTTTGACGGCATGGCGGTTGAACGCCGGATCCTGAAGGAAAAGGGCATTCCGGAGGAAGTCATTCCTACGCTTATTAAAGCCAGGAAAGAGGTCACAGCAACTCATTATCACCGCATATGGCGGAGGTATGTTGCATGGTGTGAGGCCGAAAAGGCCCCAACGGAAGAATTTCAACTAGGTCGATTTCTGCATTTCCTGCAAGCAGGAGTGAATATGGGCCTAAAACTGGGCTCCATTAAGGTACAGATCTCGGCTCTGTCAATTTTCTTTCAGAAAGAACTAGCTTCAGTACCTGAAGTTCAGACATTTGTGAAAGGAGTGCTGCATATTCAGCCCCCATTTGTGCCTCCTGTGGCACCTTGGGATCTCAACGTGATGTTGAGTTTCTTAAAATCACATTGGTTTGAGCCACTAAAAACCGTTGATCTGAAATATCTCACGTGGAAAGTGGTCATGTTATTGGCCTTGGCTTCAGCCAGGCGAGTGTCAGAGTTGGCGGCTTTATCATGTAAAAGCCCTTATCTGATTTTCCATATGGATAGGGCAGAATTAAGGACTCGTCCCCAGTTTCTCCCTAAGGTGGTGTCAGCGTTTCACCTGAACCAGCCTATTGTGGTGCCTGCGGCTACTAAGGATTTGGAGGACTCCAAGTTGCTAGACGACGTCAGAGCCCTGAAAATATATGTTTCCAGGACGGCTGGAGTCAGAAAATCTGACTCGCTGTTTATCCTGTATGCACCCAACAAGCTGGGTGCTCCTGCTTCTAAGCAGACTATTGCTCATTGGATTTGTAGTACAATTCAGCTTGCACATACTGTGGCAGGCCTGCCACAGCCAAAATCTGTCAATGCCCATTCCACAAGGAAGGTGGGCTCATCTTGGGCGGCTGCCTGAGGGGTCTCGGCTTTACAACTTTGCCGAGCTGCTACTTGGTCAGGGGCAAACACGTTTGCAAAATTCTATAAATTTGATACCCTGGCTGAGGAGGACCTGGAGTTCTCTCATTCGGTGCTGCAGAGTCATCCGCACTCTCCCGCCCGTTTGGGAGCTTTGGTATAATCCCCATGGTCCTTACGGAGTTCCCAGCATCCACTAGGACGTCAGAGAAAATAAGAATTTACTCACCGGTAATTCTATTTCTCGTAGTCCGTAGTGGATGCTGGGCGCCCATCCCAAGTGCGGTTTATCTGCAATACTTGTACATAGTTATTGTTAACTAAATCGGGTTATTGTTGAGCCATCTGTTGAGAGGCTCTATTGTTTCATACTGTTAACTGTGTTTCATATCACGAGTTGTACGGTGTGATTGGTGTGGCTGGTATGAGTCTTACCCGGGATTCAAAATCCTTCCTTATTGTGTACGCTCGTCCGGGCACAGTACCTAACTGAGGCTTGGAGGAGGGTCATGGTGGGAGGAGCCAGTGCACACCAGGTAGTCTAAGATCTTTCTAGAGTGCCCAGCCTCCTTCGGAGCCCGCTATTCCCCATGGTCCTTACGGAGTTCCCAGCATCCACTACGGACTACGAGAAATAGAATTACCAGTGAGTAAATTCTTATTTTTTTGTTCCTCACTGCATCTCTGTAGGTGACCGAGGGGAGGCTTCGTTTGGTTGCCTAGGTTACTCGCCTGCGGCGCGCCGTGACGTCACTGGAGGGCGACGCGCAAGTGTGGCCGGACGGACTGGCGGGCGGCGGCGCCGCGTAGCAGGTGAGTGCGATCTGCATTAATGTTTGTCTTGTTCTCCCTATATAAGTATTGTCTTTTGTGTGTTGTGGCTTGTCTGGCCCTGAGGACGGGGTTTGGTCCCCGAAACATGTTGGCCCAATAAAGTATATTCTTTTTACGCTGTGAAGTCTGCATTGAGTGCCGCCCAAATTACCACTATTCTATATATATATATATATATATATATATCTATATATACATATATATATATATATATATATATATATATATATCTAATACACAAATGATGATATGGATCGGCACTCCCACATAAGTTCAACAATGCTCCGGTGCCCTCTTGCAACAAATGGTTTAGCAAAAGCAAAGAAAAAGGAAGCGGCACTCAGCGTCTTGAGAAGGCAATAAAGGGGCATGTGAGCCCCGAAATGTTGGACCTATGGTGTGATTTTGTATATACTTTATTGCCTTTTCAAGACGATGCGTGCCGCTTCCTCTTTCTTTGTTTTTGCTATATGTAGATAGAGATATAGAGAGATTCCTCTGGCTGGGTCCACAGGTTATCCACAGGATAACATTGGGATATGCCGGAGCGACAGCGGAAATGGCACCAAACGGTCACAAGCTTTCTGGCCTCCCAGGATGCATCGGGGCTTCACCATATAATCCCGCCCACTGACTCAGTCAAATCAGTTTTTTTGTTTGGTGCGGCAGGAGTCGGACCATGGTCACAGGGCTGCTGTTAATAGCAGCCTGAAGCTTTTATTATTTTATTTTTATAGTCTTACTATGTTTTTTTGAGTGACTCTTTTTTTTTTTTAACAGCGTCTTAAACGCATATTAGAAAGAGTCGCTCCAACAACTCCCCACCGGGTCGCAACAACTCTTACCTTCGCAGTACAGTGCTGTCTCGACGGGCGTTTGTGTCTCTGACACAGGTCCAGCAGACGTAACCAGGCTGTGGCCGGAGCATGGGGAGAAGGTAAGTCAATGGATTTCCTCTTACTAGGGGTTCCGGACACAGCTACACTGTATTGGAGGAGACTACAAACAGTGTGTTGATGCGCCGACCACTCTTAGGTGCGACAGCGCTATGCATTAGAGATCATAGGCGCCAGGACTAGGTTGAGGCCGCGATTCTTAGAGTTTAAGTCAACAGGGGGAATTAGACGCTCTCCTGGCCGCCCCTCCCCCAAGTTCATGACCAGTTTCCGCACGCCTCCCGTCCATGAACTAAATGACCTCACTCCTGTCTCAGACGCTACCACGAGGGTACTCGGTCGCAGCTTAGACGCTGCAGTTGTGTACACTAGAGTTGTCGCCTAGACTGAGTCGCAGGCCTTAGCGTCTGCATACACGTGGCATTCACTGAGCGTCTGTGTCCGTTAGTGATCGTCCGTGTGTCTCATCAGTTACTAGAACGGCAGTGTACACCAGTAGCGTCCGAATCCACTCAGCGTCTTGCAAGCGTATTTGATGGATATGGAAGTGTGGTGAGTCTCCCTGTATGCCACTCTATGGAGAAATGGGTTATACAGTACTAAAAATTCTCTCTACTTGTTAGTTTGAATTGTTAATTTTTGGTACATATTGCATATGAGACCTGTATATTACTGTTGTTTTCTGCATGATATGTCTGAAAAACTGGTTAAAAACAGAAATACAATTTTCCTACTTACTTGTAAGTTATTATGGTGGTGATTGTATTCTCATATGACAATGTTTAATGTTTTAACATGTGACTGACTGCTAGTATGTGTGCTGACTTTTATATGTTGTCAGTTCTGTTCTGAACCTCAATTCAGGTGCACGGTTGTGGTCAGATTGATCTCCCTTCTATATATTTATATATAGGTGATTTTCAGTCACAAATTGTTGATAATGCTGATTATCTTTACAGTAATAAAAGCTATACCTTAAACACACCGTAAATACACTTTAAACCTTTAGCCGCTGCGGCTGCTATACTTAATTCACACTACGCACCTTTTACGCTATTAGCGTAAAAGGGTTCCGTAGTGTACGGACTTTGCGTACACACGCTGCGCTGACGGTACAAAGTACTCTCAGCGCATACACACCCAGAGATACACTTTAAACCTTCTACAGCAATGCTATGCAATAATAGTACACTTTAAACCTGACTAAGGCAATGAGGACACAACACCAATTGTGATTTTACCGCTGGGTTTCCGACACCACAGTGGATTATTTCTGAAAGGGGGTTTATAATACAAAACAATATAACAGAGTAATGGCTACAGTCAATGTACATACGTGAGTGGATTCGCTTGCGCAACCCGGCCGGTCCCCGGTCATCTGATAGATAACTTTGTGAGTCTTGTGTGTGGCCAGGCTGCAGCAGGCTTCATTTATACAATTCTTCCAAAAGCAATACAATGGATACTGTAATCCCTTTGTCCATTGGACACAGGAATGCACTTTTACAGTACAGGAGAGGTCATAGGTTGATAGGAAAAGGTAGGCGATGTCTTTCTCAACTGCTCTTGTGGGTGGTCTCCTCTGGATTCCCGCCGCATACATAATATACAGTAAATACAGTTTATATCTATATTCTGCTTCTGAACATAACTATCCGCAGGAACATGCGATCTTCCGCAGATCAACACCGGAATGTTACCCTTAAAATACCCTACAGCTGGATACCAAATACCACCTTATAACCTTAGTCTATCCCCTCTTATCCTGTAATGGTGAATCCCTTTGTTCTGCAACCATTTAAACAGCTATAACTTTCTGATGTGGTGCAAGGAGACTATGTGTACATTGTGCACTATTTGGATTAAATATGTAATGTGTTCTGATGGCCCTCCATGCGTACACAAACTCTGCCGTAAATACCCATACCACGTGCCGATGCGCAGGACCGCGGGAGCGACCATACGCAAAGTGCGTACATGTGCACGCACTGCAGAACAAGTGCACGCGCAGTGGGCATGTGTGTGCAGTTTGTACGTGATGTGTGTTCTGTAATATTTTTCGACTTTGACATTGTGTAGTCATAAACAGAATATTACCATGTCTGTGAGCGGCAAAAGTGACGAGGAGAATTTATCAGGCACTCCTACATCCTTAACATGTTTATCTTGTAAAACAGGGTTAATTGGTATAGACCAGTTGGTCACTTATGAGGGGTTATGTGCGAACTGTTTTGCTTTTCAGCAAAGTAAAAAACAGGAATTGGTTCAACAACCAGCAGAACCACCATGGAATATGTTCGCACAGACTTTGTCTTCAATAGCGGACAGATTAACTCCGGCAGCGCCACCCCAGGGAATAGGTTACACTATTAACCCATACATGCAGCTCCCTTCCTATGGTTTGGTTCCAGTAGCCTCTACAAGTAACCAAGGTACAGGTAAGACTAAGACAGATACGTCTATGTTGCAGGCTACACAAGATGATCCAACAGATGATAATATAGTATATTCAGATACTCCGTATGATGATCAATCGCAGAGTTTCAGCTCAGAGGATGTAGCTGAACTTACTGATGCAATGAAGGCTATGCTCTCTTTGGAGGAAACAGCCGAAACAGTGTCAAAATCTAAAGCACCTATGTTTAAACGAACAAAAACAGTTATGACTGAATTCCCAGCGTCAGAGGATCTGACGGAAATGATGGAAGAATCCTGGACGACACCTAGTAAAAAAATATAAGATTCCAAAAAAATGGGATTCTTATTATCCATTTCCAGCTGCGGATTGTTCAAAAAGACAAGTTCCTCCTAAAGTAGATGCGCATGTACTGCGACTTGTGCATAAATCTACTTTTGCCATTGTCGTCTACCTCTTTAAATGATGTCACTGACAGAAGGGTAGATAGCTTCTTGAATAATATATTTTCTCTCTCAGGAGCAGTGGTAAGGCCTGCTATGGCCTCAGCCTGGATGGCAAGGGAAATGGTAGAATGGATGGAGCAACTAGAGAATGGCCTCTCCCGTCTTAATAGGGAGCAGGAGTATCATTTAGGCCGTTTAAGACAAGCTGCCCAATATTTGGAAGAAGCAGCAATTGATATGGGTACGATTGCGTCTAAAGCATCAGCCTTGACAGTAGCCGCTCGTAGAGCAGTTTGGCTATGCACTTGGAAAGCAGATGCTGAATCCAAGAAAGAATTGGAAGCATTGCCTTTCATTGGAAATATAGTGTTTGGGAAACAATTGTCAGATATTCTAGAATTGGAAGCTGAATCCAAAAAGGTCAGATTTCCGGCTAGTTATAACCCTAAGACTAGGGGTTCAAAGTTTCAGCCATTTCGATGGCAAGGCAAAGCAAAGGCTAAAGAGGAGTCTAAGCAACCCCAGTTCAATAGATCGACCAGGGGTAGGAAGCAATGGGCTAGTAGAAAGCCAGCTTCCAAGCCTGAACAGAAACCATCAGCCTGAAGATACACGTGCCTCCGCCTGGAGGATTCCAGGGTTGGGGGCCGACTCCTTCGTTTTGCACACATATGGCAACAGTCGACGACAGATGCTTGGGTGCAGAAGGTGGTATCTCGCGGGTATGGGTTCCCATTCAGGAGGCAGCCTCCTCAAAGATTTTTTTGCACCAGCCCGTCTCGTATAGAGTCGAAGGCCAATGCCCTGCAAGAAGCAGTTCAGAAATTGTAATTGTCCCACCACCCCCATCACAAAGGGGACAGTTTTTTTTACTCCAATCTATTTTTGATTCAGAAGCCAAATGGGTCATTCCGACCAATTCTCAATCTCAAAATGTTAAAACAAATACATTTAGATTCCAAGGTTCCACATGGAGACATTACGCTCCATAGTGTTGGCTATGGAACCGGGAGATTACATGGTATCTCTGGATATACAGGATGCTTACCTACATGTGCCTATAGCAAGGTCTCATCAATGTTACCTCAGGTTTGCCATCCTCCAGCAACATTTTCATTTCCAAGCCTTGCCCTTCGGGCTAGCAACAACACCCAGGGTGTTTACCAAAATTATGGTGGTGATGGCAGCTTATCTCCGCGAGCAGGGGATAAGAATATTTTCATACCTCGACGACCTGTTTATCCTAGCACATTCGTAGGAGTTACTTTTGAGCCATCTTCAACAGACAGTAGTTTGTCTACAGAGACACGGGTAGCTCATAAACTTGGAAAAGTCAACTCTGATTCCGTCCCAGCGGATGGTTCATCTGGGGGCCATATTGGATTCAGGTCTACAGAGTTTGCTTACAAGAGAAAAAGATAGTCAAGGTGCAGGTCATGACTCAGGAGGCGTTGCACACTCAGACAATGTCAGTCCAGGCAGCAATGCGACTGTTGAGTCTGGTATCAACCTTCGACGTGGTGGAATATGCACAATTCCACTCCAGAACACTACAGCACCTTATTCTGTCCAAATGGATTGGAAATCATCAGACAATAAAAAAGAAAATAATAAAGTTTATTTAAACGTAAAAAGGTCTCTAGCTTGGTGGCTACAGAGGGACCATTTAGACAAGGGGAGACCCTTTTGGATAAAGGAATGGCAAGTCCTGACAACAGATGCCAGTCTTCAAGGCTGGGGAGCGGTGCTCGAAAGCCTTTGGTTCCAGGGAAGCCTTTGGTTCCAGGGAAAATGGACCGTAAGGGAAAGTCGCCTGCCAATAAATCTTTTAGAAATAAGGGCCATATATATGGCTCTAGTTCAGGCAAAGGACAGTCTGCAAGGAAGACCAGTCCAGATCCGCTCAGACAATGCAACAGCAGTAGCATACCTCAATCATCAGGGAGCAACTCACAGCAAAAGATTGATGGAGGAAGTAACTCCCATACTAAGGTGGGCAGTACTCCATCTTCCAGCATTGTCAGCAGTGTTTGTTCCAGGTGTACTGAACTGGGAAGCGGATTTTCTCAGTCGACACACCATTCAGGAAACCGAATGGGCATTACACCCAGAAGTGTTTCAGACGATAGTGAACAGATGGGGTCTACCAGAAATAGACCTCATGGCGTCTCGTCTAAACAACAAAGTTCCGAGGTACGGATCAAGAACAAAGGATCCCGGAGTGGTTCTTGTAGACGCATTGTCAGTAAAATGGATATTTCATCTGGCATATCTGTTCCCTCCAATCTCTCTGTTACCCAGAGTAGTGAGAAAAATAAAGCAAGCAAAGGGAGCCATAATTCTAATAGCTCCAGCTTGGCCAAGAAGGCATTGGTACAGAGATCTACTAAGGATGTTAGTGGAAGCACCAGTACTGATCCCTCAACGTCCAGATCTGCTAATGCAGGGTCCTTGTTGTCACAGCCATTTGGATCGTCTGTCTTTGACGGCGTGGCTGTTGAAACCTCTATCCTAGAAGCTAGAGGATTTTCAAAGCAAGTAATTCAAACTATGCTTAGAGCAAGAAAACCTTCTTCAGCTCGTATTTATCATCGAATATGGCAAGCCTATATTTATTGGTGTAGAGAAAAAAGTTTGAATCCAAGATCTCAAAGTATCCAGGATTTTGGATTTTCTTCAAGCAGGATTGGATAAGGGTTTGAAAGTAGCTTCCTTGAAAGTTCAAGTTTCAGCGAAAGATTGCTGACTTACAGGATGTGTGTACTTTCAGGGAGTTGTACACATTCAACCTCCATTTGTTCCTCCTGCAGCTCCCTGGGATTTGAATCTAGTTCTTAAATTCCTTCAGGGACCTCCGTTTGAACCACTTAAGAGAACAGGGGGGTAATTCCAAGTTGATCGCAGCAGGAATTTTGTTAGCAGTTGGGCAAAACCATGTGCACTGCAGGGGAGGCATATTTAACATGTGCAGAGAGAGTTAGATTTGGGTGTGGTGTGTTCAATCTGCAATCTACTTTGCAGTGTAAAAATAAAGCAGCCAGTATTTACCCTGCACAGAAACAAAATAACCCACCAAAATCTAACTCTTTCTGCACATGTTATATCTGCCTCCCCTGCAGTGCACATGGTTTTGCCCAACTGCTAACAAAATTCCTGCTGCGATCAACTTGGAATTACCCCCAGATCTTAAATGGTTAACGGCTAAAGTACACTTTCTACTGGCAATAGCCTCAGCTAGTAGAGCAGGCATTCCCAACCACGGTCCTCAAGGCACACCAACAGTGCAGGTTTTAGTGATATCCAGGCTGCAGCACAGATGGTTGAATCAAAATAACCGAGTTACTAATTATGTCACCTGTGCTGAAGCCTGGATATCACTAAAACCTGCACTGTTGGTGTGCCTTGAGGACCGTGGTTGGGAATGCCTGTAGTAGAGTATCAGATTTAGGAGCACTGTCGTGTAAGTCTCCTTTCCGAAGTTTTTTTTCCATATAAAGCAGTTCTCAGAACTAGATCTGGTTATCTTCCGAAGGTGGTTTCAAAGTTTCACCTTAACGAAGAGATTGTAGTCCCAGCTTTTCAGGTATCGGGACTTTCTGCAGGAGAAGCGTCGCTGGACGTAGTCCGAGCATTAAGAATCTACATAGATCGTACTAGTGCCATCAGAAAAACAGATTCTCTCTTCATCCTCTGATTTCATAGAAGAGGATGGCCTGCTAGTAAACAGACACTGGCAAGATGGCTCCGAATGGTAATATCAGAAGCTTATTCTCGTGCAGATCTCCCTACTCCGGCTAATGTCTCTGCTCACTCTACACGTAAGGTAGGTCCTTCATGGGCAGCACAACATGGTGCTTCAGCAGAACAGATTTGTAAGGCAGCCACATGGTCTTCTATAAACACATTTATCAGACATTATGCCTTGGATACTTTTGCCTCTCATGACGCAGAATTCGGGCGAAAGGTTCTCCTGTGTAATCAGGAGCGTCCCCACCACTAAAACTGGCTTTGGGAATCCCAATGTTATCCTGTGGATAACCTGTGGACCCAGCCAGAGAAATATACGTTATGATAAGAACTTACCGTTGATGACGTGATTTCTCTTATGTCCACAGGGGTCCCACCCTGACGCACCTGATTTGAGGATCTTTACAATCACTAAACCTCTTCCCTTTTGCATGGAAGGGTGTGCATGTGTGTTCTTATCGCCTGAATAGGTTTCTACCTGATGCTCCTGCCTAATTGCTGTGGAAAGAACTGATTTGACTGAGTCAGTGAGCGGGATATGGTGAAGCCCCGATGCATCCTGGGAGGCCAGAAAGCGTGTGACCGTTTGGTGCCATTTCCGCTGTCGCTCCGGCATATCCCGATGTTATCCTGTGGATACCTGTGGACATGAGAGAAATCACGTTATCAACGGTAAGTTCTTGACCATAACGTGTGTGTGTGTGTGTATATGTATATATATGTGTATATATATATATATATATGTGTGTGTATGTATGTGTGTGTGTATATATATATATATATAGATAGATAGATAGATATATAGATATAGAGAGAGATTGGCATATGTAATATGTATTGCAGCGGATATTTTAATTTTTAATGAAAATAACCACCGCTATGTATGTAGGGAATCTCGCAGGGATATCGATGGCCTCTTTCCCTGCGAGTTACTTCCCCGTATTTGGAGTAGTTTTTCATGTTTGTGAACTAGTCCGCCGGGGGGATCTGACACTGTGCACGTTTCCGCTATAATGGTCGGTGAATGTTCTCTCTGCCGCTACTGTTTCTCCGTAGGCTAAAAGGAGTTTACACCATCTGAAGTTGTCCCCAATGATAATGATAGGCACTGCAATCTGTTGTGTTAATTGGCATTCTTCAAGAGATTTATGTGAAATCTCCTGCATTATTCGATTAGTATATAGCCTTCAAACATAAAATTATGCAGAAACTTCATTTTATGGAAAAAAAAAAAGCTTGATACATAAGCCCCATAAAGTGCGATCTTGGGGGCAACTTAATAATGTTTAGGAGCTGGCCACTAGATGGCACCAGATGGCAGTAATACAATTGTTCTGGCGCTTGGGCGTGATCACCGCCCACACCGACATTTCTGCTCACTGCCTCATGAAGGGGCAAGTGGATATGGGCGAAGACTGAAAAGTTACTATTCTTGCTGCCTTCAATCGGAGCAGCAGTTGAGTTGCTCTGATTACTTTACTTTGGATGCCAAAAAAACATTAATCATAGTCCACACATATTTTCTCTCTTCACTTTCCCATCCTTCTGACCCCAGATGAACATTGCTGTGTGACCATATCATAAAGCCCCACTAAGAACCTTTGCAATCTGGTGGACCATTATGCAATCTATAACACCTATCCTTGTGTGTCACTGCCTAGTTCCCTTTAGATTGTAAGCTTACGAGCAGGGCCTTCCTACCTCTGACTTTTATTACCCAGTTATGTTTTATCACTATTGTTTCCATTTTTAAAGCGCAACTGAATTTTCTGCGCTATATAGCAGTCCGTGACTATATTTGTGTGCAGTCATCTGCCATCCACACGAATAAGCCATCACCTTCTAAACCACTGTTTACAAATTCCTTTTATTCTTTTTATTTAGCATCCACGTTGCCAAACTAGTAACGGATACTGTTTATAGGTTTATAAAATGTGTTATGTAAATTATATCTATACGTACATTTGATGACAAATAATTTTACAACTTGCATGTGTAAGCCATTTCTTCCCCCGTAAGACTCCTTTAACTATAGAAAAATAACCTAAACTAAAAAATAATAGCAGAAATAAAAAATAATAAAACAAAATCTATCCCCGACACACTTTATGCACACAGTGAAGTGATTGCATATCATGTGTGTGAGAATACCCACTGGCTCAACCTCTATTCTTCTGAGTGTTATACTAGGCCAATTAGGAATAATTTGTTACAAGGTCTTAGTGATAGGGACCTACATTTCCAGTCTAATGCATGACTTTTCCCGGTATGAACAGTAGAAACTGCTTGGGGTTGTAATGCTGGCGGTCAGCATTCCGACCACGGGATCCCGGGCGCCAGAATGCTGGCGATTTGCCGGCATTTCGGTTGCCTGGCTATGTAAGCGTTCAGGGTCCCGGCGTCTGTAGCCTGACCGCCGGGATCCTGACCACTGGTAAAGCAACTACATCCTGTAGAAACATGATACAAAATTATCAGGTGTGATCTCACAAATCTAAACCCCCCCCCCCCCCCAAACACCCCAAAAAAATTATTAAACCGCATTGCTATATCAAAGAGTAATGCTATATCAAAGAGTAATTACTTCAAAGTATGAGCCTGCTCTGGAAGTCTATGTAATCGATGCAGGAGGTGATTTACGGTAGTATTGCACAGAAAAGCATAATATGGACCAAGGTTGCTCAGTTCCAATTGTGTCTGGCAGAGTTTCTTTATGTAGTCTAATCACAATACTTCACCATATCTTCCTTATATAGAGGCGCTGATAGGACCATGTTGTTCCCGATATTTGTGTCTCAGACATAGGGGTATATTCAATAAGAGTCGGATCCATTCCGACATGCAGTTGTCTGAATAGATCCGACAACCCCTTTTTCAATGGACGGCCAAATCCGACTGTCGGATTTGGCCGTACACAGGGTCCTGTCAGGCCACTGCTGTCAGCGGCTGTGGATGCGCTGACAGCAGCGGCTAAGGTAGCAGAGATCGGCGGCCGTGAGCGGGAGGGGCAAGCTGCGGGGGACGTGTGGAGCGGCGGCGTGAGGCGCTGCAGAAAGAGAGGTGCGTCGGGAGGAGCAGAGATCGGCGGCTGGCGGGAGGGGCTGGCAGCAAGGGAACATGTCTGCAGTGGCGGGGGGAGGCGCTGCAGGGAGAGAGGTGCCTGGCCGGGGACAGCCAGGCACCTCTCTCCCTGCAGCTCCTCCCCACAGCCAGCTCCCCCCGCCGGCCGCCGATCTCTGCTCCCCAGCCGCCCGCATCACCGCTCCTCTCCTAACCTCAATCCGTTTGTCGGAAAGGGGGCCAAAACCTGTCTGATTTGGCCCCATATCCGACAGAAGCACGTGGATCGGCGTCTATTCCGCCGATCCACGTGTTTTCCGACCAGTCGGGAATTCCCGACTTGTTGGAAAAAATCAGCCCCTATTGAATAGGTCGGAACACCTTCCGACTTATTTCTGTCTGGATGCAACTGTCTTTCCAACAAGAAGGCAGCTTCCGACAGTTATTGAATATGCCCCATAATCTGTAAATGACAGTGGATTTGTGTAGGTCATATATTTCTACAAATAGGCTGACCATATTATCCCTTTAACCTGGGACACTCATGAATTACACAGGTTCTGTGGCTGCTTAAAACCAGGTGAAATGCAGGCTTGTAGTCAGCCAGCCACAGAACCTGTGTAATTCATGATTGTCCCAGGTAAAAGGGATAATATGGTCAGCCTACTACAAAGAAAGATCCCTCAAATTTTTTTTACTTGGAGACAAAAATAGCTGTCAGTGATCACAGGGTACATACTGTAGGGTTATCAGTGTATTTGCTTCTTCTCCGTTTTTACCATTTCGTATTTCATCCCTAACTAAACACTGTAATGACTTGCACACTGCTTCTGAGTAACCCTGTGGGGTGAGCCCCCTGTATTCACTTATAACATACCACAGAATATAATATGCTTACATAGAAACAACTGAAGAAATACTGCATAAAGGGACTTATTCAGAGTTGCTAGCAAACCAAAAAAGTTAGCAATTGGGCAAAACCATGCTGCACTGCGGGTGGGGCAGATGTAACATGTGCAGAGAGAGTTAGATTTGGGTGGGTTATTTTGTTTCTGTGTCTGGTTAATACTGACTGCTGTATTTCTACACTGCAATTTAGATTTCTGTTTGGGGCACACTCCAACCTTTCTCAGGCCTTGTTTACAGTTGCTTATATAAAGAAACTAGCAGAGCATTTTAAGTGTTTGACTGTTAAATTAACTTGGACTACAGATGTTTAACGAAAAGTAAATAAATCTTTAAGCACTATAATAAGGGTGCCACAAAAGTGAGTGATGAGGGCTAAAAAAAGGTTGTGATCCATGAAATGGAAGCTTTGTTCATGGTTTACCAAATCAGTCTATAGAAATAGATGATGCAGTTTGATGTGACTTGAACACCAGATACAACAAGGCAAAAGTAACTCCAGAAGGTGGCATTGATCTCACCATATACTGTATGTATCAAACAGAAAAGCAGCCTAATATTATATGCACAGCTCTTCAGATTTCTTATCTTTCTCTTCTGAGGTCTATAGCATAAACTAATTGTAGAGAACTTTTAATAAAGGGGAAAAGAAAATGGTGGTATGTGGTTAAAATACCGCCTGTCTGTATCCCGGCAGTCGCAATACCTATGACTCAATCCTGACGGGTACTATCCCACCGCCGGAATACCGCCGAGGTAGGTGACTCTCCCTCTGTGGGTGTCCACGACACCCATAGAGGGAGACTAGAACTTGTGGCGAGCGAAGCCTCCATGCCCGCAGGGGCCTCGATGCGCTCTCCCCACTGCCGGCATTCTGGCGCCCGGGATGCCAGTGACTGTATAGTGACATTTGGCATCCCGAATGATCAGTCCATGAAATACTGAGTTCATCTTTTTTTTCCTGAAAAATAATCTTGTCTAGCCAAGGTTGCAGTAGTCTCATTGCAACTGTGTGTGTGTGTGTGTGTGTGTGTGTGTGTGTGTGTGTGTGTGTGTGTGTGATTGTGTCATGTGCCGTGAGAGCTGGGGATGTGCACCAATGGCTTACACTGCAGCGATGTGACAGACTAGCTGTAGAGGTTCACTGCGTGGGACAGCGTTAGTAATACAGAGGGAAGGGGGGTGGACAGACGTCCAATTTACTAATATATGGATGTACAGTGGGGTTTGAAAGTTTGGGCACCCCAGGCAAAAATTCATTTTAATGTGCAAAAAGAAGACAAGGAAAGATGGAAAATTATCCAAAAGGCATCAAATTACAGATTAGACATTCTTATAACATGTCAAAAAAAGTTTGATTTTATTTCCATCATTTACACTTTCAAAAGGACAGAAAACAAAAAATGTCGTCTGCAAAAGTTTGGGCACCCTGCAGAGTTAATACTTTATACTGCATTTAAGTCAAGAGTCAAAATATCTGTCTCTTCTTTCCTCCTCTTGCTCTCTGAGATGTTCAGCAATGTTTAGTTCAAGTGAAAGTTTAATCTCTGATAATTGAGACACTATCCTCTCCTGACTGGAAATAGTTTGGTTAAGTAGTTATATCGGGAAAAAAATAATAATAAAAAAAAAAAAAAAAAAAAATATATATATATATATATATATATATATATATATATAACATATGGAGATTGGTGGCACTCACGCAGACTTGATAAATGCAGGAAGAAGTTTCTTTATTTGCCTACATGTTTCGGGGAAAAGCACCCCGTCCTCAGGGCTAGACAACAATAAAAACATACAAATCCAACACTTAAATACACCACAGAAAGAGACATTAGTGCACTGATTGTACTCACCTGTCCTCACGGCGCTGCCGCTCGTCCGCACCTGCTGCACGCTTCCGTGTCGCTGGGCAATGACGTCACGGTGCGCCGCGGGGCAGGGAGATCGTCATGGAAACCAAACAAAAAAAACAGTACATAGTTGCCGGCTCCCATAGAGCCTGTGAAAAGAAAACGAAATAAGAAATACCATTTAAAACAACACATTTAAAATACATACATATCGTCACTAGAAGGGGAAAAAACCAGCAATCCCTAGCCTATCTCATACACATTTCTATAGTGATATACCAAGGTTCTAATATTAAATGCAAAGAGAAAACTTTCTCTCTCATAGTAAATATGAAACAACTATCAATGATTCACCTCCCTTAAAAGCAACATAAATCATTTAAAGGTATAGGCGCCTAAAGAAAACACTGCAATCCCAGGTTTTCATTCAGGCCACCTGGAGATAATGTTCCTAATTTAAATATCCAACGGGATTCTTTCTGTAGGAGCAATCTGTCCCTGTTGCCACCCCTTAACGACATCGGGGTATGGTCAATCAGGATAGCACGAATGCTAGCCACCCCATGTTTGGCTGACAAGCAGTGTCGTGCAAATGGCTGATCGCTTGTGCCCTTCTCGAAAGCTTTTTTGATGGCACTCCGATGGAGTGCCATCCTTTCTCTAAATTGTCTTATGGTCTTGCCCACATAGGCAAGACCACATGGGCATGTGAGCAAGTAAACTACGTGGGTAGTAGTGCAGGTAAGCTGATGTCTAATGGGTATCTTATGCCCTGTTTGTGGATGGTTAAAGGTAGTGCCAGTTTGCAAAGTATTGCACGTAGCACACCCAAGGCACCTATAGCACCCCATCTTAGGTCTAAGGAAATGGGCTTGGTCATGTTTAGCTAAATTAGTGACATCGAGCCGAACTACATGGTCTCCTATGTTATTACCCCTAGTGTGGCTAGGTAATAGTCTAGTGTTGGACAGACTACTAAGAGCTGTTTCAGTTTGTATAATAGGCCACAGTTGTTTGGCCTTACTTACTGTCCGTTTTGAACTTGTGGTAAATCTACTCACCCAAGGTAACCTATCAACTGTAGCTTTCTGGTTAGAGCTAGAGTTTAATAATTGCTGTCTAGGGATACGGAGGACTGCTTCCTTTGATCTTTCTAGTTCCCTAATAGGGTATCCCCTTTGCGCAAATCTCAATAGCATTTCATCCAGGGCCATAATTGTCTCCTGTGGGTCTGATGTAATACGCCGCACCCGCAAAAATTGCGAGTAAGGCAGCCCTTTCTTAAGTGCAAGTGGATGGAAACTTTGGTAGTTCAAAAACGTATTTCTGTCGGTACTTTTGACAAATAAAGAAGTATTAAGTTGACCAGAATTAAGGGTAATGGAGACATCCAAATAGTTAACCTGCTTACCATCAATTACATACGTAAATTTTACTACATGTTCTAATGCATTATGTTGGTCCCATAGATCTATCAACTCATCTCTGGGACCATCCCAACAGACCAACAGGTCGTCGATATAGCGCCTGTAGTAAATTACATGGGGGCTAACAGAGGGGTCAAGATAGAACATGTTCTTTTCAAGCTGGTACATAAATGCATTGGCGTACGACGGGGCCACTGCAGACCCCATCGCACAGCCAGACAGCTGTAAATAAAATTCCCCATTGAAAACAAAATAGTTCCTCCTCAGAACCAAATCCAACAAGTGTAGAAAAAAAGACACTTCAGGCCCCTGGTACATCACATTATGCTCAATAAGTGCCTTTACAGCCTCCACACCTGCCACATGTGGAATGCAGGTGTAGAGGCTGGTGACATCAGCACTACATAACAAGGTATTATTAGGGACCGTACCCAATTGCTGCAATTGCAGCAAGAGGGACGATGTATCCTTAAGGAAGGAAGGCAATGCTTGAACACAAGGATTAAGATAGGCATCCAGGTAGACCGCAATAGGCTGATAAAGCGAACCCCTAGCCGACACAATAGGTCGACCTGGAGGATTCTCCCAGGGTTTTGTGCACTTTAGGCAGGGTATAAAAGAGCGGTACTACCGGGAAGTCTACCGAAAGGGCAGTACACACATCTGGGGATATAATACCCAACCCCCTGGACTCATTAAGGTATACGTCCAACTCTTTCTTATAGTCCTTAGTAGGGTCTTTGTTAAGGCGGGCATATATAGAGGAATCCCTTAACTGCCGTTCACATTCAGCAATATAGGCCTCAGTGTCCTGTACGACTATAGACCCACCTTTGTCCGCTTTACGGATTATAATGTCAGATATTTAAATTAGGAACATTATCTCCAGGTGGCCTGAATGAAAACCTGGGATTGCAGTGTTTTCTTTAGGCGCCTATACCTTTAAATGATTTATGTTGCTTTTAAGGGAGGTGAATCATTGATAGTTGTTTCATATTTACTATGAGAGAGAAAGTTTTCTCTTTGCATTTAATATTAGAACCTTGGTATATCACTATAGAAATGTGTATGAGATAGGCTAGGGATTGCTGGTTTTTTCCCCTTCTAGTGACGATATGTATGTATTTTAAATGTGTTGTTTTAAATGGTATTTCTTATTTCGTTTTCTTTTCACAGGCTCTATGGGAGCCGGCAACTATGTACTGTTTTTTTGTTTGGTTTCCATGACGATCTCCCTGCCCCGCGGCGCACCGTGACGTCATTGCCCAGCGACACGGAAGCGTGCAGCAGGTGCGGACGAGCGGCAGCGCCGTGAGGACAGGTGAGTACAATCAGTGCACTAATGTCTCTTTCTGTGGTGTATTTAAGTGTTGGATTTGTATGTTTTTATTGTTGTCTAGCCCTGAGGACGGGGTGCTTTTCCCCGAAACATGTAGGCAAATAAAGAAACTTCTTCCTGCATTTATCAAGTCTGCGTGAGTGCCACCAATCTCCATATGTTTTATATTGTCTATTGCTGACCTGGAGGGCACCGCAGCAAAGGAATATCTTCACTTTTATTTGGAGTGCCGGTAACATTTTGGATATATATATATATATATATATATATATATATATATATATATATATATATATATATATATATATATATATACACAAAGGAGAAATGAATAAAGCAGAATAAACGTTTATTCTGCTTTTTTCATTTCAGTAGTATGTAGCTTGAAAACGGTACCTGTGAGTACCGAAACGTCGCTGCTAGTACCACTACTGTCATGACCTTTTAATCAATACATTATTTCTCTGCAATTGGAGTGCCGCAGCCTTTTTTCTCCTTTGCATCTACACATTTGCTGAGGGCACCCTCCATCTATTTGATTTATCAGCGTCCGAGTGCGGGTTCATTTCCTGGAATATATATATATATATATATATATATATATATATATATATATATATATATATATATATATATATATATATATATATATAATATATATATATAATATATATATAGCTAGCGAATACCACTGACTCCTCATCTCCTGAACCATAAGGCTGCACTTCCTTGCCAGTGGCAGCTTTAAAGCAGTCCATTATTCAAATGGGGGAGCCACACCCAGCGATGTTTGACAGTGTTTAGGGGTGGCAGTTGATGGCTCCCCTATTTGAGTAATGGAGTGTTCTGCAACTGCCGCTGTAAGGAAGTCCAGGAACATAGCATTGTGTCCAACCACCCCAAACCACGACTTGGTATCATCGGCACCATGCATTCTTTATAGCCCCGGCTAGGTGGGCTGTCTTATTATTTATTAACAGTTTCTTATATAACGCAGCAAGTTCCATTGCGCTTTACAACTGGACACACTTGGAAAACAAAACTGGGTAAAAACAGTCATAGAGGTAGGAGGGCTTACAATCTATCACAAGCTTCAATCTATAGGGAAATAGGCATTGATACACAAGGATAGGTGCTATCTATTGCATAGTTGTCCACCAGATAGTAAACGTTCTTGGTGGGTTGCATGATATCACATCACAGCAGTGATGAACCAGGGTCAGGAGGAAAGGAGAGTGAAGAAAGAAAATGTGTGGACTGTACTGTGGGGATATAATTGGATAGGAAAGCTATGAAGGTAATGTGAGCGGTTCTGGAATTTTAATAAGCTTGTCTGAATAGGTGAGTTTTCAAGGAACGCTTGAAGGTGTGAAGACTAGAGGAGTGTTTTATTGTGCGTGGTAGGGCATTCCACAGAGTGGATGCAGCCCAAAGAAAGTCCTGTAATCGTGCATGGGAGCAAGTAATGAGTGTGGATGAGAGACGTAGAACTTGTGAAGAGCGAAGGAGCCGGGTTGGGAGATAATGAGATGTATGTTGGTGTAGTATGGTTAATAGCCTTGTGTGTAAGTAACAGTATTTCTCTGACGTCCTAGTGGATGCTGGGTACTCTGTAAGGACCATGGGGAATAGACGGGCTCCGCAAGAGACTGGAAAAGATTAGGTACTACATCTGGTGTGCACTGGCTCCTCCCTCTATGCCCCTCCTCCAGACCTCAGTTAGAATCTGTGCCCGGCCTGAGCTGGATGCACTTAGTGGGCTCTCCTGAGTTCACTATAAAGAAAAGTATTTGTTAGGTTTTTTTTATTTTCAGTGAGATCTGCTGGCAACAGACTCACTGCTACGTGGGACTTAGGGGAGAGAAGCAAACCTACCTGCTTGCAGCTAGCTTGTGCTTCTAGGCTACTGGACACCATTAGCTCCAGAGGGATCGAACATAGGGCCCGACCTCGATCGTCCGTTCCCAGAGCCGCGCCGCCGTCCCCCTTGCAGAGCCAGAAGACGGAAGAAACCGGAGAAAATCGGCGGCTGAAGACTCCGGTCTTCAATAAGGTAGCGCACAGCACTGCAGCTGTGCGCCATTGCTCCCACAGCACACCACACGCTCCGGTCACTGGTGGGTGCAGGGCGCTGGGGGCGCCCTGGGCTGCAATTAGTATACCTTTTGGCACAAAAAAGCACATAATACAGTGTATAACACTGTATATGTGCAGAAACCCCCGCCATTAATGTTATAAAAAGCGTGAGAAGTCCGCCGCTGAAGGGGCGGGGCTATCTTCCTCAGCACAGCCAGCGCCATTTTCTCTTCACAGCTCCGCTGGAAGGACGCTCCCCAGGCTCTCCCCTGCAGTATACACTACAGAAAGGGTAAAAGAGAGGGGGGGCACATAAATTTAGGCGCAAAATTGTGATATAAGCAGCTATAGGGGGAAAATTCACTTTGTGTATAGTGTATATCCCTCTGTTATATAGCGCTCTGGTGTGTGCTGGCATACTCTCTCTCTGTCTCCCCAAAGGACTTTGTGGGGTCCTGTCCTCAGAGCATTCCCTGTGTGTGCGGTGTGTCGGTACGGCTGTGTCGACATGTTTGATGAGGACGCTTACGTGGAGGCGGAGCAGGTGCCGATAAGTGTGATGTCGCCCCCTGCGGGGCCGACACCCGAGTGGATGGATATGTGGAAGGTATTAACCGGCAGTGTCAACTCCTTGCATAAAAGGTTCGATGACGCAGCTTTGGGACAGCCGGCATCTCAGCCCGCGCCTGCCCAGGCATCTCAGAGGCTGTCAGGGGCACAAAAACGCCCGCTACCTCAGATGGCAGACACCGATGTCAACACGGAGTCTGACTCCAGTGTCGACGAGGATGAGACAAATGTACAATCCACTAGGGCCATCCGATGCATGATTACGGCAATGAAAAATGTGTTGCACATTTCTGACATTAACCCGGTTACCACAAAAAAGGGTATTATGTTTGGGGAGAAAAAGCAGCCAGTGACTTTTCCCCCATCTGATGAGTTAAATGAATTGTGTGAAGAAGCGTGGGGTTCCCCAGATAAGAAACTAGTAATTTCTAAGCGGTTACTAATGGCGTACCCTTTCCCGCCAACGGATAGGTTACGCTGGGAGACATCCCCTAAGGTGGACAAGGCGCTCACACGCTTATCAAAAAAGGTGGCACTGCCTTCTTGGGATACGGCCGCCTTAAAGGAGCCTGCAGATAGAAAGCAGGAGGCTATCCTGAAGTCTGTGTATACACACTCAAGTACTATACTGAGACCTGCTATTGCTTCAGCATGGATGTGTAGTGCTGCAGCAGCGTGGTCTGATTCCCTGTCTGATAACATTGATTCCCTTGACAGGGACACTATATTGCTAACCATAGAGCATATTAAAGACGTAGTCTTATATATGAGAGATGCACAGAGGGACATTTGCCGGCTGGCATCTAGAATTAATGCAATGTCCATTTCTGCCCGGAGAGTATTATGGACTCGGCAGTGGACAGGTGATGCTGATTCTAAAAGGCACATGGAAATTTTGCCTTATAAGGGTGAGGAATTGTTTGGGGACGGTCTTTCGGACCTCGTATCCACAGCAACAGCTGGGAAGTCGACTTTTTTACCTCAGGTTCCCTCACAGCCTAAGAAAGCACCGTATTATCAAGTACAGTCCTTTCGGCCTCAGAAAGGCAAGCGGGTTAGAGGCGCGTCCTTTCTGCCCAGAGGCAGGGGTAGAGGGAAAAAGCTGCACCATACAGCCAGTTGCCAAGAACAAAAATCCTCCCCTGCTTCCACTAAGTCCACCGCATGACGCTGGGGCTCCACAGGTGGAGCCAGGTGCGGTGGGGGCCCGTCTCCGGAACTTCAGCGACCAGTGGGTTTGCTCACAGGTGGATCTCTGGGTTCTACAAGTGATATCTCAGGGATACAAGCTGGAGTTCGAGATGTCTCCCCCTCGCCGTTACCTCAAATCAGCCTTGCCAGCTACTCCCCAGGACAGGGAGGTAGTACTGGCAGCAATTCACAAGCTGTACCTCCAGCAGGTGATAATCAAAGTTCCCCTCCTTCAACAGGGATGGGGTTACTATTCCACAATGTTTGTGGTACCGAAACCAGACGGTTCGGTGAGACCCATTCTAAATTTGAAATCCTTGAACCCTTATATAAGGAAGTTCAGATTCAAAATGGAATCGCTCAGGGCGGTTATTGCAAGCCTGGAAGAGGGGGATTACATGGTATCACTGGACATCAAGGATGCTTACCTACATGTCCCCATTTACCCACCTCACCAGGTGTACCTCCGTTTTGTGGTACAGGACTGCCATTACCAATTCCAGACGTTGCCGTTTGGTCTGTCCACGGCACCGAGGGTATTTACCAAAGTAATGGCCGAAATGATGATACTCCTTTGAAAGAAGGGTGTTATAATTATCCTGTACTTGGACGATCTCCTTATAAAGGCGAGGTCCATGGAGCAGTTGTTGGTCGGAGTAGCACTATCTCAGGAAGTGCTACAACAGCACGGCTGGATTCTGAATATCCAAAGTCGCAGCTGGTTCCTACGACGCGTCTGCTGTTCCTGGGTATGATTCTGGACACAGAACAGAAGGAGGTGTTTCTCCCGGAGAAGAAGGCCAAGGAGTTGTCATCTCTGGTCAGAGACCTCCTGAAACCAAAACAGGTGTCGGTGCATCACTGCACGCGAGTCCTGGGAAAGATGGTAGCTTCTTACGAAGCGATTCCCTTCGGCAGGTTCCATGCAAGGATCTTTCAGTGGGATGTGTTAGACAAGTGGTCCGGATCGCATCTTCAGATGCATCGGCTGATCACCCTGTCCCCGAGGGCCAGGGTGTCTGGCTGCAGAGTGCTCATCTTCTCGAGGGCCGCAGATTCGGCATTCAGGACTGGGTCCTGGTGACCACGGATGCAAGCCTCCGAGGATGGGGGGCAGTCACGCAGGGAAGAAACTTCCAAAGACAATGGTCGAGTCAGGAGGCTTCCCTACACATAAATATTCTGGAACTAAGGGCCATTTACAATGCCCTAAGTCAGGCAAAACCCCTGCTTCAAAACCAGCCGGTGCTGATTCAGTCAGACAACATCACGGCGGTCGCCCATGTAAACCGACAGGGCGGCACAAGAAGCAGGAGGGCGATGGCAGAAGCCACAAGGATTCTCCGATGGGCGGAAAATCACGTGATAGCACTGTCGGCAGTGTTCATTCCGGGAGTGGACAACTGGGAAGCAGACTTCCTCAGCAGGCACGACCTCCACCCCGGGAGAGTGGGGACTTCATCCAGAAGTCTTCCAGCTGATTGTAAATCGTTGGGAAAGGCCACAGGTGGACATGATGGCGTCCCGCCTAAACAAAAAGCTAAAAAGATATTGCGCCAGGTCAAGGGACCCTCAGGCGATAGCTGTGGACGCTCTAGTGACACCGTGGGTGTACCAGTCGGTTTATGTGTTCCCTCCTCTTCCTCTCATACCAAAGGTACTGAGGATAATAAGAAAGAGAGGAGTAAGCACTATACTCATAGTTCCGGATTGGCCAAGAAGGACTTGGTACCCGTAACTACAAGAAATGATCTCAGAGGACCCTTGGCCTGTGCCGCTCCGACAGGACCTGCTACAGCAGGGGCCCTGTCTGTTCCAAGACTTACCGCGGCTGCGTTTGACGGCGTGGCGGTTGAACGCCGGATCCTGATGGAAAAGGGCATTCCGGTTGAAGTCATTCCTACGCTGATAAAAGCTAGGAAGGATGTGACAGCAAAACATTATCACCGCATATGGCGAAAATATGTTGCTTGGTGTGAGGCTATGAAGGCCCCAACAGAAGAGTTTCAGCTGGGTCGATTTCTGCACTTCCTACAGTCAGGAGTGACTATGGGCCTAAAATTGGGATCCATTAAAGTCCAGATTCCGGCCCTGTCGATTTTCTTTCAAATAGAACTGGCTTCACTGCCTGAAGTTCAGACGTTTGTTAAGGGAGTGCTGCATATTCAGCCCACTTTTGTGCCTCCAGTGGCACCTTGGGATCTCAACGTTGTGTTGGATTTCCTAAAATCACATTGGTTTGAGCCACTTAAAACCGTGGAGTTGAAATATCTCACGTGGAAAGTGGTCATGCTTTTGGCCTTGGCTTCGGCTAGGCGTGTGTCAGAATTGGCGGCTTTGTCATGTAAAAGCCCCTATCTGATCTTCCATATGGACAGGGCAGAATTGAGGACTCGTCCCCAATTTCTCCCTAAGGTGGTATCAGCGTTTCATTTGAACCAACCTATTGTGGTGCCTGCGGCTACTCGGGACTTGGAGGCTTCCAAGTTGCTGGATGTAGTCCGGGCCCTGAAAATCTATGTTTCCAGGACGACTAGAGTCAGAAAAACTGACTCGCTGTTTATCCTGCATGCACCTAACAAGCTGGGTGCTCCTGCTTCTAAGCAGACTATTGCTCGCTGGATCTGTAGCACGATTCAACTTGCACATTCTGCGGCTGGACTGCCGCATCCTAAATCAGTCAAAGCCCATTCCACGAGGAAGGTGGGCTCTTCTTGGGCGGCTGCCCGAGGGGTCTCGGCTTTACAACTTTGCCAAGCTGCTACCTGGTCGGGATCAAACACGTTTGCAAAATTCTACAAGTTTGATACCCTGGCTGAGGAGGACCGTGAGTTTGCTCATTCGGTGCTGCAGAGTCATCTGCACTCTCCCGCCCGTTTGGGAGCTTTGGTATAATCCCCATGGTCCTTACGGAGTACCCAGCATCCACTAGGACGTCAGAGAAAATAAGATTTTACTCACCGGTAAATCTATTTCTCGTAGTCCGTAGTGGATGCTGGGAGCCCGTCCCAAGTGCGGAATTCTGCAATACTTGTATATAGTTATTGCTTAACTATAGGGTTTTTTGTTCTGAGCCATCAGTTTAATGAGGCTCAGTTGTTGTTCATACTGTTAACTGGGTATAGTTATCACGAGTTGTACGGTGTGATTGGTGTGGCTGGTATGAGTCTTACCCGGGATTCCAAATCCTTTCCTTGTAATGTCAGCTCTTCCGGGCACAGTTTCCCTAACTGAGGTCTGGAGGAGGAGCATAGAGGGAGGAGCCAGTGCACACCAGATGTAGTACCTAATCTTTTTCCAGTCTCCTGCGGAGCCCGTCTATTCCCCATGGTCCTTACGGAGTACCCAGCATCCACTACGGACTACGAGAAATAGATTTACCGGTGAGTAAAATCTTATTTTCTCTAACGTCCTAGAGGATGCTGGGACTCCGTAAGGACCATGGGGATAGACGGGCTCCGCAGGAGACATGGGCACTTTAAGAAAGACTTTGGATCTGTGTGTGCTCTGGCTCCTCCCTCTATGCCCCTCCTCCAGACCTCAGTTTGATACTGTGCCCAGAGGAGATGGGTGCACTTCAGGGAGCTCTCCTGAGCTTCCTGACAGAAAGTATATTTGTTAGGTTTTTTATTTTCAGGGAGCCTGCTGGCAACAGACTCCCTGCATCGAGGGACTGAGGGGAGAGAAGCAGACCTACTTCTGTGAGTTTCAAGGCTCTGCTTCTTAGGCTACTGGACACCATTAGCTCCAGAGGGAGTCAAAACACAGGTCTCACCCTGGAGTTCGTCCCGGAGCCGCGCCGCCGTCGTCCTCACAGAGCCGGAAGATAGAAGCCGGTTGAATATGAGAAGAAAAGAAGACTTCAGAGGCGGCAGAAGACTTCATGATCTTCACTGAGGTAACGAACAGCAGTGCAGCTGTGCGCCATTGCTCTCACACACGGCAGTCACTGTAAGGGTGCAGGGCGCAGGGGGGGGGGGTCGCCCTGGGCAGCAATATAAACCTCATTCCTGGCAAAAGAGATATATATATACAGCTAGGCACTGTATATATAAAGGGCCCCCGCCAGTTTTTATTATATTTAAGCGGGACAGAAGCCTGCCGCCGAGGGGGCGGGGCTTCTCCCTCAGCACTCACCAGCGCCATTTTCTCCACAGCACAGCTGAGAGGAAGCTCCCCGGATTCTCCCCTGCTTATCCACGGTGAAAGGGGGTTTCAGAGAAGAGGGCGGGGCACGTAATTGGCAGCAAATGATAGAATTACAGCGCTACTGGGTAAACACATTGTGTGTTTTTCCTGGGGTATTAGCGCTGGGTGTGTGCTGGCATACTCTGTCTCTCCAAAGGGCCTTGTGGGGGAACTGTCTTCAGATAAGAGGATTCCCTGAGTGTGTGGTGTGTCGGTACGTGTGTGTCGACATGTCTGAGGTAAAAGGCTCTTCTAAGGAGGAGATGGAGCAAATGTGTGTGTGTGGTGTCTCCGTCGACAACGCCGACACCTGACTGGATATGTGGAATTAAGTGCGGAGGTAAATTTATTGCACAAAAGATTAGAGAACGGACAGGGAATCTACCCATGTTTGTCCCTATGTCGCAGGGACCTTCAGAGTCTCAAAACGCCCACTATCCAAAATAATAGACACTGCTACCGACACAGAGTCTGACTCCAGTGTCGACTACGATGATGCAAAGTTACAGCCAAAAGAGTATTCAATATATGATTATTGTAATAAAAGATGTTTTGCATTTCACTGATGACCTATCTGTCCCTGACACGAGGGTACACATGTTTAAGGGGAAGAAAGCTGAGATAACGTTTCCCCCCTCTCATGAACCAAATGAATTGTGTGAAAAAGAGCGTGAATCTCCAGACAAACTGCAGTTTCCCAAAAGAATTCTCATGGCGTATCCTTTCCCTGCTAGGGCCAGGATACGATGGGAATCCTCCTCTAAGGTGGACAAGGCGTTGACACGTTTACCCAAAAGGTAGCGCTGACATACCAAGATACAGCTACCCTCAGGGATCCTGCAGATAGCATGCAGAAAAGTACTTTGAAGTCCATTTACACACATTCTGGTACACTACTCAGACCGGCGATTGTGTCAACAGGGGTTTATAGCGCTGTAGCAGTGTGGACAGATACCTTATCAGCGGAGATTGAAACCCTAGATAAGGATACCATGTTATTGACCCTAGGATATATATAAAAGATGCTGTCTTATATATAAGACTTGCTCAAAAAGGCATTGGTCTACTGGGTTCTAGAGTCAACGCTAAGTCGATTTCTGCTAGACGTGTCATGTGGAACATGCAATGGACGGGTGATGCCGACTAAAAGAGGCATATGGAGGTTTTACCTTACAAGGGTGAGGAATTGGGTGGAGAAGGACTCTCTGACCTGGTCTCCACAGCTATAGCTGGTAAATCTGATCTTTTGCCTTATATTCCCTCACAGCCTAAGAAAACACGACATTATCAAATGCAGTCCTTTCGGTCGCAGAAAAACAAGAAATTACGAGGAGCGTCCTTTCTTACCAGAGGTAAGGGCGCAGGGCACAGCTAGTTCCCAGGAACAGAAGTCCTCCCCGGCCTCTACTAAATCCACCGCATGACGCTGGAGCTCCGCTAAGGGAGTCCGTCCCAGTGGGAGCACGTCTTCAACTCTTCAGCCACATCTGAGTTCACTCACAGGTGGTTCCCGGGGCAATAAAATTCCAAGCTGGAATTCGAAAGGTGCCTCCTCGACGGTTTTTCCTTATCGGACCTACCGGCTTCTCCCCCAAAAAGGGAGATAATATTAAATACAATTCACACATTGTATATCCAACAGGATATCCAACAGGTGGTGCTCGAGGTTCCCCTCCTTCAACAAGGAAGGGGATATTACTCAACCTTGGCTGTAGTCCCGAAACCGGACGGTTCGGTCAGACCTATTTTAAAATTAAAATCTCTAAACCTATACTTGAAAAGGTTCAAATTCAAGGTGGTATCACTCAGAGCGATCATCGCCAGCCTGGAAGGGGGGGATTTTATGGTGTATCTAGACATAAAGGCTGCATACCTTCATGTTCCCATTTATCCACCCCATCAGGCGTACCTGAGAATTACGGTACAGTATTGTCATTACCAATTTCAGGGTAATTGGCGGAAATGATGGTGCTCCTACGCAAGCAAGGAGTCACAATTATCCCATACTTGGACGATCTCCTAATAAGGGCGAGATCAAAAGAGCAGTTGTTGAACAGCGTGTCACTTTCACTGAAGGTGTTACAGAAACACGGCTGGATTCTCAATATCCCGAAGTCACAGTTGGTTCCTACGACTCGTCTGACCTTCTTGGGCATGATTCTGGATACAGACCAGAAAAGGGTTTTTCTTCCGATAGAAAAAGCTCAGGAACTCATGACTCTAGTCAAGAACCTGTTGAAGCCAAAACAAGTGTCAGTGCATCATTGCACTCAAGTCCTGGGAAAAATGGTGGCGACATACGAAGCCATTCCCTTCGGCAGGTTCCATGCAAGTACTTTCCAATGGGACCTATTGGACAAATGGTCCGGGTCACATCTGCAAATGCATCAGCGGATCACCCTGTCCCCCAGGGATCAGGGTATCTCTCCTGTGGTGGCTGCAGAGTGCTCACCTTCTAGAGGGCCGCAGGTTCGGCATTCAGGATCGGATCCTGGTGACCAGGGACGCGAGCCTCCGAGGTTGGGGAGCAGTCACACAGGGAAGAAATTTTCAAGGCCTTTGGTCAAGTCAAGAGACTTGTCTTCACATCAACATCCTGGAACTAAGGGCCATATACAACGCCCTACGTCAAGCGGAGACCTTACTTTGCGACCGACCAGTTCTGATCCAGTCAGACAACGTCACCGCAGTAGCTCATGTAAACCGCCAGGGCGGCACAAGGAGCTGAGTGGCGATGGCGGAAGCCACCAGAATTCTTCGCTGGGAGGAGAATCATGTAAGCGCACTGTCAGCAGTGTTCATTCCGGGAGTGGACAACTGGGAAGCAGACTTCCTCAGCAGACACGACCTGCATCCGGGAGAGTGGGGACTTCATCAGGAAGTCTTCGCACAGATTGCAAGTCGGTGGGGACTGCCCCAAATAGACATGATGGCGTCCCGTCTCAACAAAAAGCTACAAAGGTATTCCGCCAGGTCAAGAGATCCTCAGGCGGTAGCTGTGGACGCCCTAGTGACACCGTGGGTGTTCCAGTCGGTCTATGTATTCCCTCCTCTTCCTCTCATACCCAAGGTGTTGAGAATAATAAGAAAAAGAGGAGTGAGAACAATAATCATTGTTCCGGATTGGCCACGAAGGGCCTGGTATCCGGATGTGCAGGAAATGCTCACAGAAGATCCGTGGCCTCTTCCTCTAAGACAGGACCTGTTGCAATAGGGTACCTGTCTGTTCCAAGACTTACCGCGGCTCCGTTTGACGGCATGGCGGTTGAACGCCGGATCCTAGCGGAAAAAGGTATTCCGGATGAGGTCATTCCTACGCTAATAATGGCTAGGAAGGACGTGACATCTAAACATTATCACCGAATATGGTGAAAATATGTTCTTGGTGTGAGGCCAGGAATGCTCCTACGGAAGAATTCCATCTAAGCCGTTTTCTTCACTTCCTAAAAACTGGAGTGAATTTGGGCCTAAAATTAGGCTCCATTTAAAGTTCAGATTTCGGCCTTATCCATTTTCTTTCAAAAGGAATTGGCCTTTCTACCTGAAGTACAGACTTTTGTGAAGGGAGTACTGCATATTCAGCCTCCTTTTGTACCTCCGGTGGCGCCTTGGGACCTTAACGTGGTGTTAAGTTTCCTTAAGTCGCATTGGTTTGAACCTCTTAGAACAGTGGAGTTGAAATATCTCACTTGGAAGGTGGTCATGTTGTTAGCCTTGGCTTCGGCTAGGCGAGTTTAGGAATTAGCAGCTTTATCACATAAAAGCCCCTATCTGGTTTTCCATATGGATAGAGCGGAATTGCGGACCCTTCCTCAATTCCTACCTAAGGTGGTCTCATCCTTTCATATGAACCAACCTATTGTCGTGCCTGTGGCTACACGTGACTTGGAGGATTCAGAGTCCCTTGATGTAGTCAGGGCTTTGAAAATTTACGTGGCCAGAACGGCTAGGATCAGAAAAACAGAAGCACTGTTTGTCCTGTATGCATCCAACAAGGTCGGCGGCCCTGCTTTAAAGCAGACTATTGCTCGCTGGATCTGTAACACGATTCAGCAGGCGCATTCTACGGCAGGATTGCCGTTACCAAAATCGGTTAAGGCCCATTCCACTAGGAAGGTGGGCTCTTCTTGGGCGGCTGCCCGAGGCGTCTCGGCATTACAACTTTGCCGAGCTGCGACTTGATCGGGTTCAAACACATTTGCTAAATTCTACAAGTTTGATACCCTGGCTGATGAGGACCTTGTGTTTGCTCAGTCGGTGCTGCAGAGTCATCCGCACTCTCCCGCCCGTTTGGGAGCTTTGGTATAATCCCCATGGTCCTTACGGAGTCTCAGCATCCTCTAGGACGTTAGAGAAAATAAGATTTTAAACCTACCGGTAAATCTTTTTCTCATAGTTCGTAGAGGATGCTGGGCGCCCGTCCCAAGTGCGGACTTCTTCTGCAAGACTTGTATATAGTTTTGCTTACATAAGGGTTATGTTTTAGTTTTCATCGGTCTTGGACTGATGCTATGTTGTTTTCATACTGTTAACTGGTTAGTATATCACAAGTTATACGGTGTGATTGGTGTGGCTGGTATGAATCTTGCCCTTAGGTTAACAAAAATCTGTTTCTCGTACTGTCCGTCTCCTCTGGGCACAGTTTCTCTAACTGAGGTCTGGAGGAGGGGCATAGAGGGAGGAGCCAGTGCACACCCAGATCCAAAGTCTTTCTTAAAGTGCCCATGTCTCCTGCGGAGCCCTTCTATCCCCATGGTCCTTACGGAGTCCCAGCATCCTCTACGGACTACGAGAAAAAATTTTACCGGTAGGTTTAAAATCTTATTTTTATATTGAATACGGTAGAATTAACAGTCTTAACTCTCCTCTGTGAGGGGGGAATTATCTCTCTGCTTTTAACCCCTTTGTGGGTGGAATTTTGAATAATTGGGTGGTTGCCTACGTCACAAAAGCAAGCTACTGTCCAAATTTCAAATTCCTGGTTCTTATGGTGCAGAAGATTTTGTGATGAATCAGTGGTATTTGTATATGTGTTTGTGTGTGTGTGTGTGTGTGTGTGTGTGTGTGTGCATAGGCGGATCTGGGGGGGGAAAGCGAGTGCAATCAGCCTTTTCATCAGAGTGAAACATTGGCAATAAACCAGGATGCACTCCTACAACCAATCATTACCTGATGGCGTATTCTGTGAGGCCACGCCCCTGTGATACCAAACCCTTTATCTGGGAGCACACGTGCCTTAGGTGCATGTAAATAATGTAAATATAACTATTACCAGCTCAACATAATTCAACGTGTCCGGGTGCCTTTCCTCTTTTCATGGGTATATAGTGTGCATAACAGGATGGTACTCCTGAACCAGCAGCAAAAATAAAGACAAATGGTCACACATGCTGTGACGATTTGTCTTTTATTTATTTTTGCTGCTGGTTCTGGAGTGCCGTTCGGTTAAAGAAAAGATATATATATTATCTCTAATATAATATCATATATAATAAATATATATATATATATATATATATATATATATATATATATATATATATATATATATATATATATATATAAACAAATTCTCAGTGTATTTCTTTTATTACTAAATCCTGCTGGCTCCTGTATGCTGCATTACTTTGTATACAGTTTTCAGACTCTAGTTAACAGTATACCACACCTTGAACTTGTTTTCAGACATATTTGCTTGGCTTTTGTTTGCTTCCTGGTTGTGTTTTTTTTTTTTTTTTTTTCGTATTTTTCCTGCTTTTTTAAAATTTGTGGTAGGTGTTTTAGTGCTGGGTATTCTTGTTTGCATTTTTCCTCTCAATCATCAGAAGCATCAGTGGAGTCATATATATTTTATAATGTACAACAATATTGTAAGGAATGGACATCTTTAATATAATGCAGTTACCGTCGGACACATTTCACAGACGATGCTTAAGCTTTTTGCTCCCTACAATATACATATCATTGAGTATGAAATAGGTTTACATTCGTGGTGCCACACAATCTTCCTGTTTCCTTATCAGATTACTGTAGTACATGTGACCCTGCTTTACAAATCCATGTTGCATAATTTCATTTTAATAAGTAGTTGGTAATTTGATGGAGGCATGGTTCTGAAGAATGTTGATTGTTTGGGATTAGGGGTCAATAATTGTGGAATCTATTAAGTGTGCATTGCTTATCAGAGAGAGTATGCGATTTCCCATGCAAATGTAGTTTTCCAACTTGCCTTAAAATTCTTTTTAATGTAACCATTTTACATGGTGTAGTTTTTGTATTGATCATAAGATGTTACATCAGTATACAAGAACATGTTTTATGTTAACTTTCCTAAGAATTTTGTTTCATCTGTTCCTTAAGCTGTCCCTTGCTTTCATTAGTGGCACAGCAAAACTTTTTTTTATATTTTATTTTGTGCACAAATTTTACCTTAGTGGCGGTCTTTTTTTTTTCTTTCTTTCTGCTTTTGATTTTTTAGGTCGTCGAACGCCCCCAGCAAGAAGTGGACACCGGTGTGTGGCAGATAATATTAACTTATATGTGTTTGGTGGGTACAACCCAGACTATGATGAATCAGGTGGACCAGAAAATGAAGACTACCCTCTCTTCAGAGAGCTTTGGCGATATCATTTTGCCACAGGAACATGGCATCAAATGGGTACAGATGGCTATATGCCTCGAGAACTTGCGTCTATGTCATGTAAGTAATACATATTTTTAACTAATGAAAAGACAATAGTTTGAGTATTGCACTCACAGTGTGCTTATAGTATATTGGTATACCTGATTAAGGGGGGTATCCAATTGCCTCCGATGCATTTTTCGGACGCAAAAAAACCCAGATATCGCGATTTATGACCGATGGTCATTATTGCTGTATCTAATTAGAGGCCGTTTTTAATTGCCTGAAATGGATGCCATGATCACACAAAAACACATGGGACTAGGGATAAGTTCCCGAACCCATGTGTTATCGCAGCTCTTCTATCTGGAATTATGCGAGACATGTGAAGCATAATCCCCGATTAGTGTGGGTAGCGGGGAATGAGGCACCGCCATGGGGCTAATTGGATAGCCTCTGGCGCAGCTATTAGTAGCAGTAAAGTACCACTGCTAATAGGATATCCCCCTAAATCTGTGTTGTCAAATTAACTGGTTCATTAAGTGATATGCTGGTGTAGATTTAAAACCTGTATGCCTTGTTGATCATGAACAGCAGAAAAATAGAGAATGTTCTTCACCAAAAGAGCTTTTGTGGGGGGTGCTAAAATTATACATTGATGTGGCACTTTAAGAATACAATAAAAATGTGTATGTTAATTCCAAACGCAACCTATCCTCTAAAAGGTAAATAAAATGACAAAATTGTCTTTAAATACTTTTTTAAATAGATTCAGAATATAAATAAAAAATGAAGAATAATGGCTGCAGATTTTTAAGCTGGTACTGAAATTGTAGTAAAAGGGACCTAGAGTAACCAGAAACACAGAATAAGACAATACCTTTATTGCAACAATAGTATTTTTCTGTACTCCGGAGTTCCAATATGAAAGCAATTTTTTTTTCTTCCATTAACCATTTTACCATTTTATATTCCTGTATTTTTGTTTTAGTGGTTTTACATGGCTACAACCTTCTGGTGTTTGGAGGAACAGGCATCCCGTTTGGCGAGAGCAATGGCAACGATGTCCACGTCTGTAATGTGAAATATAAGCGTTGGGAAAAGCTAAGTTGTGAAGGAAAGAAGCCCAATCGAATTTATGGTCAGGTGTGTTTTAACCCCATGCATGCTGTTTGTCGGACATGTCCATGGAAGGGTAAAGTGCCCTTGCTTTTAACCATTTCATATCCAACTAGTGTTTGCCCGCGGCTTCGCTTGCATGGATATCTGTTGTTGCACAGTGGAACTAACTTTACAAAAACAGTAGTGCCATCTAATATTGTGATGTATATTGTACATATTTATCACAAAACTTCTTTGTAAACAGTATTTGCAGTTTTTCCTTCAAGTATTAACACAAAAAGATGCTTGGGGCTGCTAACTTATGAGCATTTTGGACTTGAGGAGCCTGCACTAGCCGAGTGTCAAGCGTCTGGTTTTCCTTTTATTGCTTCTCTCCCTGATGTCACATCAAGATCATACATACATACATGCATACGTTTCTTTTTAAGTCCCTAAACTATAAACTAGTGAAATCATCATGCAAATGCATCCAGTAGTTTTTGCTTGATGCCAGAACAGACCAAGTTCAGATTTTTTTTTTTTTTTATCATCCTCTGTAGTTCATGAACAGTCCCTAGAAGTATATTTAAAAAAAAAAATGCTGTGTACACACATCCTTACAGTTTTATTTTATGTACAGTGCATCCGGAAAGTATTCACAGCGCTTCACTTTTTCCACATTTTGTAATGTTACAGCCTTATTCCATAATGGACTAAATTCAGTTTTTTCCCCTCAAAATTCTACACACAACACACCATAATGACAACGTGAAAAGTTTGTTGTTGTTTTTTTTTAGATTTTTGCAAATCTATTAAAAATATAAAACTAAGAAATTACATGAGCGTAAGTATTCATAGCCTGTGTCATGAGGCTCAAAATTGAGCTCAGGTGCATCCTGTTTCCACTCATCCTTGAGATGTTCCTACAGCTTAATTTATTCCATTTTACAATAAGGCTGTAACATAACATAAAATGTGTAAAAAGTGAAGCTCTTTGAACACTTTCCAGATGCACTGTATTGTGGCAGGGAGAACACCGTGCTTGCCACCTCACTACCTGGGTGTAGGCTGGTTGTCAGGTCCAGTTCAGGTTTTGCCATGTGCGGAGGTTCACAACCAAGCAATCGGCCCACCTGTGAGCTGGGATAAGTCTTTGCTGCAAACAGAGCACAGTGCTCCCGACGCCAAGCTGGTCAGGTGATAGGCTGGGGTAGATTTTAGCATTAGGGTGCCAGGCCTGTAGGGTCCACAGATCTTATGCATGTCAACTGTGAGTCAAAGTGAAAAACGGCTTCTTGTTGTAACGGCTTCTTTTTGTATGGCATTTGTGACCTGCAGTAATACCAGACTTGTTACGTGCTGTGCAGTGGCTGCTAAGCTACAGTGAATAAACGACCCACTGTTTTACTATACCGCTCGATGTGATTCTTCCCAAGTTGTCACAGTATAGAAAAGAAAAATGTAAATATGTATGTAAAAACCACACTTAAAAATAGATTTCCATTACATTAGAATAGAGTCAAGAGCAAGCAATTTATCTTTTCATGTGTTGATAACAATAAGAAGATACTGTGGTGCAGATGTAGCCACGCTCATCGTGGCTGCAGCTGTGGTAAATGTGCACTCTCGCCGCCCCAAGCTGCGGCATATGCCTCTCCTATTCATGTGAATGGGGTGCATGTGCGTCTAAAATGCATGAGTGCCCCAGACGTGCACGCAGTCGCGCCTAAGAAGGTGCAATCGCGCTGAGATGTAACCATGGTGAGTGTGGCTGCAGCTGTAAATCATCGTTGTCCTTTATAGGGTGTCACAGATTCTGTAGCGCTGGACAATCATTTTACAGATATGGCATACATCATACAAATATGGCAAATCCCTAACTATCATCATCGTTTATTTATACGGTGACAAAGTGTACTGTGCTGGACAGTAATCGTACAGATATTAACAAACATTTATTTATTTACAGTTCCTTATATAGCTCAGCATATTCTATTGCACTTTACAATTGTGGATGCAATAAGCAAAATACCAGATTCATTAGTACAACCAAGCATAATAAATACATGGATATAATTATACATGATAGCAGCGCGAGACACACAAATAAAAGAATGAGTCATGAACGTACATCTACATACACTACAAATACAGGTGTGGGTGTGAGTACATGAATAGCACAGCACACTTACAGAATGTAACAATTAGAAATGACAAACAGTACGTGGTAAACAGTGTATGACCGTGAATCATAGGGTATGGAAAGCCCTTCCCTTAAGGGCTCTAAATTCTAGAGGTAGGGGGGTAATGTTAAGTTTTAGGACTAAATGTGGTCAACAGATGAGGTAGAGGACATATAAGAGTGTTGCAGGGCAGGTAAAGTAAACAGCGAGTGTTTTGAAATGTTCTAGGGTGATATAAAGACTGGTAGTACAAAAGGAGTTTGATAAGCTTGCCTGAGTTTCTGAGAACACTTCAAGACTAGAGGATAGTCTTATTGTGTGTGTGAGGGCATTCCACAGAGGGGGTGCAGCCCGAAAAAAAATGACAGCAGGTAATGTGTCTGGATTAGATACGAGGAGAGGTCTGGTTGGGACATACAGTATTTTGAGATAAGCGAAGAGATGTTTGGTTAATAGTCAAATGCAAAAAAAAATAAAATGCTAATTTGTGCCCATTATTGTCTTTAGCAAATGTTGTGTATTTTCTTCACTCAGGCACTCTCCCGATTTGCATGAAATCCGTAATAGGAATTCTTACTCCGTCATGTCACTGGAGGTTATATTGGTCAAATCTGTACACCAGGATACTTGTCTCCACACCTTCTCATTTAACAGATGTTATCTTTCCCTAAATCCTTCACGCCTATATAATGACCATGGGAAGACCTAGAAAACAAAACAAAAAGACCAGCAGTGCAGATATCCTTTAAAATAAAAGGTTATTTAAGAATACAGTGCACTTGCATGTTAAAAACATATACATAGCATATCAAGCAAATAGAGGAGGGCACTGGCAAGTTGTATTTCAAAGTTTATTTAACAAATAAAATATTTAAATAAAGTTTTTATCTCCTAGAAATGTCGGCTGGTTATACATTTCTAATCACAAATAGTTTTCTGCTGCGGGGTACACTGGGCTCCACAAGGATAGACATAGGGGTGTAGAGTAGGATCTTGATCCGAGGCACCAACAGGCTGAAAAGCTTTGACTGTTCCCAGAATGCATAGCGCCGCCTCCTCTATAACCCCGCCACCCTGCACAGGAGCTCAGTTTTGTAGTTTGTGCCGCAGATAGCAGGCACATAACAGAGGGGCTGCTCCAGGCAGCCCTAAGAAGAGCTTTTTTGAAGAAAAGTGAAGACTACAAGGGCAGCAGCAGTGTGTAAATGTCAGGAGACATTCACTACTGCAGCTCCAGCTCTCCCCAGCGGCGCTGTACACTCCTGAGCCCCCGTTGCCGGGTAACTACAGTAGGAGGCTCCGGTTTCCTTCATGGTCAGGCACACACGACGGGGGCTCTCCGGGATCGCGTGGCTGCGCTTCGAGAGGTGGTGAGTGGGTCCCGCTTGCGGGACCCGTACTTTAACGCGATCCGGCGCGGTCAGTGGGAGGTGGGCCGCGCGCGCTGGTGGTAGACACTGTGGCAGTACAGGTGATCCCACTAGATCAGATCAGGTCAGGTTTTCTCTCTAAACCATTTTAATAGTAGCCCACAGTACCCGGTGGTTTTGCCAGCAGGGGGATAAGGCTTAGACGTAGAGCCTCTCCCCCAGCCCCAGGGCGCCATTTCCCGCAAATGTTCCCGCCCTGGAGCTGCATATCTGTCTCTCCCTCACTCCCTGTCAGTGTCTGGGCGCCATTTCTCTCAGCTACACTGTTCCTGGGACTGCTTGGGCAAATCCTCTTGTGTAAAGCCGCCTGGTTGTCAGCGCTGTGACTTTACATGACACTTAAGTATTCTACCTGCCTTTTAGACAGTGTTAGTTAAGAAAGAGTGCATTTAGTCAGGGTTTTCTAGTACAATTACCCTGTGATATACATCCAGTTCTTACTGAGCAGTGTTATATCTATTGACTACATAGCTATATAAGCTCGTCCAGTGCAGTATTATTGTTAATAATAACCTCTGCATTGTACAATTGTGACTATATGTGTGTGCATTAGCTCGCTGAGTGGTGTCCATTTCGTGTCTCTCACTCAACTTGCTATCCCTATATTCTATAACCTGAGGGGGCTTGGTGCGTCAGGTTTTATATTTATATAGGATTTTCACAAGATATACCTTAATACGTATTTTTCTCTGTGATTTTAGTCACCATATCTCTCCTATATCTCTGCTGGTGCTGACTACACTGCGCAGGGGTTTGGGTAAGAGGTATTGTGCTGTTGCCAATTGTACTGTGTTACCTGATACGGCAAGTTATATCATGTCTGCTTCTGAGGGTAACGGTTCTGGGGCGGAACACACTGCCGCTGTTGCTGAAGCCACAGATCCCTATGAGGAGAATATAGCAGCTGTGGGCTCTGGTTCTGGGGGCTCCTTGCCCCCCAGTGGGACTGTGGCAACAGAGGTACATAATGACCCACCGTAGCCTGCTTTTTCCACGCTTCTACATACGCTAGTTAATACACTCACCCCCTATGGGACCCCCTATGCCGGTGCAACCGTATGTGGTCCCAGCAGCTAACCCGCTGTAGGCGGACAATTTATCTGCTCAATTGAAGAAGTTGAACCAGTCCCTGACTATTAAAAAGTCTGACCCTCGCTCGCCTAAGCCCAAGGGGTCCTCTAAGCAAGCTCTTATCTCCTCACAATCCACTGCTGTCACTGACACCTCGTCGGATGAAGACGGAACTTACACTGACCCCACTGATTCTGACACAGATACTGCTGATGGGGAGGGTAGCTCACATGTGGATGTTCCTGATCTTTTGGAGGCTATTAAGTTAAATTTACAGATTACGGATGATCCCAAGCCATCTGTCCCTCCTAAGAAACCAGATAGGTTCAAGCGTCAGAAGGTGGTTAAACAAGTTTTACCTCACTCTGACCACCTAGTGGATATACGTCAGGAACCCTGGGAAATCCCGGGTAAGAAGTTTGTGCCTCAAAAGAAGATGCTGGCTCGCTATCCCCTCCACCAGAGCTGTCTAAAAATTGGGAAACACCTCCTCCAGTAGACTCACATGTGGCTAGGATGGTGGTTTCCTCAGCTCTACCTGTCACTACCGTCACGTCTCTAAAAGAGCCTACAGATAAACGTGTGGAGGGTTGTCTGAAAGTGATTTACACCCTCACGGGTGCTGCACAAAGGCCCACTATTGCAGCATCATGGGCTGCGGAGGCTATTGAAGCATGGGCCTTGGAGTTAGAAGCTGAAATCTCTTCTGACCATGCTAGACAATGCTTGTCATATATTGTCACAGCTTCTCATTATATTAAAGATGCCGGTATCTGATGCCGGTATCCTAGCAGCCAAGGCCTCTACTACATCAGTCCTGGCTCGTCGGATATTGTGGCTGAGATCCTGGTCTGTGGATCTGGACTCTAGAAAAACCCTGGAGGTACTCCCTTTCAAGGGAGATATTCTGTTTGGGGAGGACTTAAATAAGATTGTGGCTGACTTGGCTACTGCCAAAACTGCCTGTCTGCCAAGTACCGCTCCTTATGTGTCGAAGGCTAAAGGTACTTCCTTTCGCCCCTTTCGGCCTTCAGTTAAAGCAAAAGGTCAGGCGTACAACAAGCAGGCCCGCACTTCCAAACCTGGTAAGCCAAAGCCCAAAAGAGCCTGGGCGGCCCGTCAGCCTGCTTCCAAGACCGATAAGCCTGCCGCATGACGGGGCAGGCCTCCCCCTGGGGGATCCCAGGGTGGGGCGCCGGCTTCTAGGGAATACCCAGGAATGGTTGAAGACCACTTTCTGATGCCTGGGTGCAGGAAGTCGTCACTCGAGGTTACGCCATAGCCTTCAAAAACCGACCCCCTCATCGATTTTGCCGGACAGACGTCCCGTTGGACCAGACAAAGGCAAACACTCTACATTCGGTGGTACAGACCCTCCTGTATACAGGAGTCGTAGTACAGGTGCCTCTTGCTCAGAGGGGCCGGGGGTACTATTCTCCGCTGTTTCTGGTCCCGAAACCTAATGGGTCCTCCCGGCCCATTCTAAACCTCAAGGCATTGAACAAGTTTGTGAAGGTTTCCAAGTTCCGTATGGAAACCCTTCGCTCTATAGTTCTGGCCTTGGAACCTGGGGACTACATGGTCTCCTTGGACATAGAGGATGCTAACCTGCATATTCCTATAGCAGCGTCACATCAGCAATACCTGAGGTTTGCGATTGGCAACCTCCATTACCAGTTTCGGGCGTTACCCTTTGGTTTAACTACAGCTCCTCGAGTCTTCACCAAAGTTATGGCGGTGATGACGGTGGTACTCCGCCGTCAAGGGGTCAGGATACTGCCGTATCTGGACGACTTGTTAATCCTGGCAAATTCCCCAGAACTTCTCCTACGTCATCTGGATATGACTGTCTGGTTTCTACAAGCCCACGGGTGGCTCATCAACTGGAAGAAATCCTCCCTGGTCCCTGCTCAGAGCATGGTGCACCTGGGAGCGCTATTGGACACTCACAACCAGAGGTTGTTCTTGTCTCAGGAGAAAGTCCTGAAGCTTCAGGACAGGATTCGTTGCTTCCTTTCTCGTCCGCAAGTGTTGATACATTCGGCGATGCAGGTGCTGGGTCTCATGGTCTCAGCATTCGACATGGTGGAGTATGCTCAATTCCATTCTCGCCCCCTCCAGAAGCTAATTCTAGCCAAGTAAGACGGCCTGCCTCACCGGATCAGGTCTCGCATGATCTCATTGACTCCGGAGGTCCGTCGCTGCTCTGGTGGCTCCAGGACCAACCATTGTGCAGGGGCCGTCCCTTCTGGATATCCGACTGGGTCCTGTTGACGACAGATGCCAGTCTAAGAGGTTGGGGCGTGGTGCTGGAGCAACACTCCCTTCAGGGTCGGTGGACCAAGGAGGAATCCCTCCTCTCGATCAACATTCTGGAATTGCGGGCGGTCTTCAATGCAGTGAACCTAGCCCAGCATTTAATTCAGAACCGTCCTGTTCAAGTACAGTCGGACAATGCCACCACAGTGGCTTACATTAATCAAGGCGGCACTCGAAGCCGTTTGGCAATGAAGGAAGTCTCACGGATTCTACATTGGGCGGAACGCCATCTACCGGCCATATCTGCAATATTCATTCCGGGAGTCCTGAATTGGGAAGCGGACTTTCTCAGTCGTCAGGACGTACATGCCGGCGAGTGGGGCCTCCATCCAGAAGTGTTTCAACTCCTAGTGGAAAAGTGGGCCCTTCCAGACGTAGATCTGATGGCGTCTCGACACAATCACAAGGTTCCGGTCTTCGGAGCAAGGACAAGGGATCCTCAAGCAGCATTCGTGGATGCGCTGGCGGTGCCGTGGAGGTTTCGGCTGCCGTACGTGTTCCCTCTGGTGTCCCTCCTGCCCAGGGTAATTCGGAAGTTCAAGCAAGAAAAAGGAATTCTGCTTCTCATAGCTCCAGCGTGGCCCAGACGGCACTGGTTCTCAGACCTGCAAGGCCTATCGTCAGAGCGTCCAATTCTACTTCCACAACGCCCAGACCACCTCGTTCAGGGCCCCTGTGTCTACCAGGACCTAGCCCGGCTGTCTTTGACGGCGTGGCTCTTGAAGCTTCCGTCTTAAGGGCTAAAGGGTTTTCTGAGGTGGTCATTCAAACTATGTTGCGGGCCCGGAAACCGGCTTCGGCTTGGATTTACTATAGGGTCTGGCATTCTTACTTTGTTTGGTGCGCATCTAACGATTATGATGCTTCCAAGTTTAGTACAACCAAGTTGTTGGCCTTGCTTCAGTAGGGCCTGGACTTAGGCCTGCGTCTGGCCTCTCTCAAGGTTCAAATATCTGCCTGGTCGGTGTGGTTTCAGAGAAAAATTGCAACCTTACCTGATGTGCATACCTTTACTCAGGGTGTGTTGCGTATCCAACCTCCCTATGTCCTGCCTGTGGCTCCTTGTCGGTGGTTTTGGCGGCGTTACAAGAGTCTCCGTTTGAACCTCTTGGTTCAGCTGATCTTAAGTGGCTTTCCCTTAAGGTGGTGTTTCTGCTGGCTATTGCTTCAGCTAGAAGAGTGTCTGATTTGGGTGCCTTGTCCTGTAGTTCCCCATATCTGATATTTCACTGTGACCGGGCGGTTCTTAGGACTCGTCCCGGATATTTACCTAAGGTGGTTTCTTCGTTCCACCTTAACCAGGAGATTGTGGTTTAGGCACTTGTTTCTCCTGATCTGTCTCCCAAAGAGTGGTCTTTGGATGTGGTACAGGCTCTCCGTATCTATGTAAAGAGAACTGCTTCTGTTAGGAAATCTGATTCTCTCTTTGTGCTGTTTGGATTTCACAAACGGGGCTGGCCTGCTCATGAGCAAACTTTGGCCAGATGGATTAGAATGGTGATTGCACATGCTTATGTGAGGGCTGGCCTCTCGGCTCCTGCTCACATTACGGCCCATTCTACTCGTTCTGTGGGACCTTCTTGGGCGACCTGCCGTGGTGCGACCCTTGAACAATTGTGCACGGTGGCTACGTGGTCCTCTGTGAACACGTTTATAAGGTTCTATGCCTTCGATACTGCCGCTTCCCAGGATGCTTCCTTTGGACGCCGGATTCTTGTGCACGCTACAGTGCGTCCCCTCCCATAAGGAACTGCTTTAGGACATCCCCATTGTCCAATCCTTTTGGAGCCCAGTGTACCCCGCAGCTGAAAACAAGTTTTATGGTAAGAACTTACCTTTGTTAAACCTCTTTCTGCGATGTACACTGGGCTCCACAAGGCGCCCACCCTGACGCACTTAGCTTCTTTGGGTTGATATGGCATTAGCCGCTGACACTTCTCCTGTCGTGAGAGTGTGGTGTATGTGGCTACTAACCGTTGTCGTCTCTCTTCCTGCTACTGCATTGGGCTGGTTAACTAAAAACTGAGCTCCTGTGCAGGGAGGCGGGGTTATAGAGGAGGCGGCGCTATGCATTCTGGGAACTGTCAAAGCTTTTCAGCCTGTTGGTGCCTCGGATCAAGATCCTACTCTACACCCCTATGTCTATCCTTGTGGAGCCCAGTGTACCTCGCAGAAAGAGTTTTAGCAAAGGTAAGTTCTTACATTAAAACTCGTTATCCCTTTGTTAAAACACCCCTTTAGGTAATTTTCTCCCCACACCTTACTCACAATCTTGCTTTTAGTTGACCATATATCCATACCTTGTGCAGCTCAATTAGCACATTTATACTTTATATATGGGCAGCTAAAATAGCAAACTACTCAACATTTTCACACTCCTAATGATTTTCATATATCCCCTGTAGTCGGACACACAATTTTTCAACAACATGCTTCAAACAGGAAAAACCTTATTAATATACTTCCTCACAAAGCAGCCCCTGTTATCAACACTGTTTTGCCTGTGAATGTAACAAATCTCCAAACAGTATCATATGTAGATCATTAATAATGAATTAGTAAACCAGGCTGCAGCGTTCCAAGGAGAGCCGGTCTTTAGGTGACAGTAAGTAGGTCGACACCGTCTAGGTCGATCACTATTGGTCAACAGTAAGTAGGTCGACATGAGTTTTTCACATTTTATTATTTTTTCTTCATTTTAAAAAAAATTTTTTCCTACTTTACGATCCACGTGGACTACAACTGGGGACAGTAACCTGTGCTGAGTGCAGCGAGGCACCAACCCCGAAGCTCGCGAGCCATGCAAGGGGACACGGTGCACTAATTGGGGTTCCTGGTCACTGTGCTGAGAAAACAACACCAAAAAAAACTTTTAAAAAACTCATGTCGACCTAGAGTCCCTGTCGACCTAGAAACCATGTTGACCTACTTACTGTCGACCAATAGTGGTCGACCTAAACACTGTCGACCTAAGTCTAATCTACCTAACATACCACACCCGTTCCAAGTGTATAACAATATAGTAAAGGAGGCCAAAGGAAGATTTGAGTGTTGTCTATGCAAAGCAGGGATGGGGAACCTTCGGCCCTCCAGCTGTTGTTGAACTACACATACCAGCATGCGTTGCTACAGTTTTGCTATTTGGCGATGCTAAAACTGTTGCAGGGCATACTGGGATGTGTAGTTAAACAGCTGGAGGGCCGAAGGTTCCCCATCCCTGATGTAAAGGGTGGCAAATGGAGCAGAAGGTCAAGAATAGAGCTTTGAGAAACCCTGACAGAATGAGGAAGAGGAGGAAGGAAGAGTCCAAAGTAGATACCCTGAGAGAAAGATTTGAGTGGTAGGAGGACAGTTTCAGGAAAACCAAAGGAATGAATTGTCAATAAGGAGCGAGTGATCAAAAGAGTTGACATTGACAAGTGTCAAGAAGTACAAAAAGAGAGAAGTGGCCTTTTGAATCTGACTAAAATTAGGTAAACATGAAATTAGTGTGAACAAATGTGTGGCAGTGTCCACAAAATCAATGGTACCAAGGGTGGGTGGTCTAAAGGTGGCTGGCTGTCGGGATACCGGCGCACAGTATACCGGCATACCGGCACATTTTCTCCCTCTTGGGGGTCCACGACCGTGCCCGCAAGTGGCTCATTTGCGCTCGCCACGCTGTCGGTATGCTGGTCGCCGGCATACTCTACTACACCCCCCAAGGGCACGTGTGCTTTACAAGCTGTTGAAATACACTTGGCATGTCCTAACTGCAGTATTTGTAAAGTGTAAACAAGAACTTGCAACCTAGATGGTGTAAATTAGCATAAACTAAATGATGTGCATGATTCCTCATAGTTTAGTTAGCATTTTGAGTGTAAACTTAGAAGAATAGTACAATGATTTTACTGTGCAGGAAGAGTTTGATTTGTTTTCTTTTTCAGGCAATGGCCATTATAAATGGCTTTCTGTATGTATTTGGAGGAACGACTGGTTATATCTATAGTACAGATCTGCATCGGCTGGACCTTACTACCAGAGAATGGATTCAGCTGAAGCCAAATAACCTGCCATGTGACCTACCAGAGGAAAGGTGCGCATCAATGTCTTAATGTCACTATGCTACAAATCCCCTAAGAAAAACTTATAAAGAGCTTGTGCTCCAAATGTATGTTTCTTTTACATGCATTATAAAGCAAGCGGAGGTAGTTGACCCTTTTCATGCGCTGTTTGACTGCAGGTACAGGCATGAAATAGCACATGACAGCCAAAGGATCTATGTATTGGGCGGTGGCACATCTTGGACTGCATACTCTTTAGATAAGGTAGGCTACTTTTTTTTATTTACTTTTAAGCGAGCTACTCCTTTTTACTGTAATGTCAAGCCTGACTACTTGGTTGTTGACTAATGATAACTTGCGATGTTTAATCATGTCATCCAATCACACTAGATGAGTACTTAGTCACTCTACCTTTGCTAGTGTAAAATAAAAGCACAGCTTTGATGCTGTAAATGCGTTTGCATAACCCAGTGTTTCTGGTGATACAGAAAAGCATAGCTGTTGATGCATTGGGTTTGCAGAAATGCTTGTTTTAGACTTTTCTGAATGTTTTAGCAGGTTATTTTTATGTAGGCATGCACGTTCCATGCACAGCTTGTTCTGGTTTAATATTTTGGTCTTGTTTTCTCATTCCCATTCATCTAATGTTTTGGAAAGGTCCATGCATATAACTTTGAAACCAACACATGGGAAGACATCCCCACCAAACCACAAGAAAATCTAGGTAAGTATAATACTCTGCCTATGTCACACAGCTTGTTGGCAGTCAAGTTGAGCTATACTATCCTGTCTCATTAATGAAAGATAACCTTAATATTGTTGACGTTTTCCAAGCATAGTATTATACCTCCAAAAATGTTGATATACAGTACTTAGCATGCATTGTCATAATTTGGGTAGATTTCTGTAAAGTATTTTACAGATAGGTACATTTCAATTGCGGTAATTAATATTTCTCTTACGTCCTAGAGGATGCTAGGGTCCACATTAGTACCATGGGGTATAGACTGGTCCACTAGGAGCTATTGGCAATTTAAGGATTTGAGAGTGTGGGCTGGCTCCTCCCTCTATGCCCCTCCTACCAGACTCCGTTTAGAAAATGTGCCCGGAGGAGCCGGTCACAGCTAGGGGAGCTCCTTAGGAGTTTCTCTAGTTTTACTATTTTTCTAAGTTTAGGCACGGGGAGGCTGCTGGCAACAGCCTCCCTGCTTCGTGGACTAAGAGGGGGGGGGGGGGGGGGGGGAGTAGTAGTGTCCGCCCTGCGGGGTTTGAGCCACTATCTCTGCTGCCAGGACACTAAATTCCTGAGGGTGATGGTCGTTAGCCGCCCCAGGCGACCGCTCACTCCCGCTACACTGCCGCCACCCCCTAACAGAGCCAGAAGATTCCGGTGGAGAGTGAGTCACCTGCCCCCCATAGCAAGCGGAGAGCAGGTGTGAAGATAGCGGCAACAGGATGGGAGCACAGTATTAACTGTGCACCTGAGGCTCAACAGTACATATTGCGGTTCCCTGAGCCAGTGCCTATATCCTACACTGGTCACCAAGGCTGTCAAGGACCTCGGTAACGCTGCCAGCACCATTCCTCAGGCCAGTATAAAGATGTGAAGAGCGGGAAGCAGCGCCATGTTAAGGGGACGGAGCTTCTCAGAGCGGACCCAGCAGCGTTCAGCGCCATTTTCCTGCCTGCAGATCCTGTACAGAGACGCTGACAGGGAAAGCTGTCCCTCCAAGCAACTCCAGCTATCCTGTGCGGTACCAGGGGGTTGTAGAAGGAGGGGGGGTGGCAGTGAATTTACTGTGTAGCCTATTAAGGTACACAGTCAGCGCCAGGTAGTTATATTATAACTACCTAGGGAAGCGCTGTGTGTGTGCTGGCTCCAAGCTCTGTGTTTCTCTGTGGCCTACTTGTGTCTGACATTTTCCTGTGTGTGTGTGGGGGGGGGGGGGGGGAAGAGTCAATACTATGTACACAGGAATGTAATGCCTTGTCTCAGATCCCTGAGCCTGAGTGGTTAACCTCTATTAAGGGAATGATCTCTTAGATCTCTACTAGGGTAGCTCATACTAGGACTGAAACTCAAAGAAGTCTATGGCAGTTTGGTCAGGTTCTGTTCTTATTCCTTCAAAATCCCATAGCATATACCCACAGAAACGTGCACTTGCTCATATTATGCAAGATGACACGGATACCGACTCTGACACTGCAGACAATGATGGGGATGTGCTGAGGGGGGCGGCATTCCTTGCAAACTGGGTGCAGCTCATGATTGAGGCCATTAGAGATGTGTTAAATATTACTGACACAACACCTGAGCAGGTTGAGGAGGCTTACTTCACAGACAAAAAGAGAGTCTCGTTAACCTTCCCTGCGTCTAAAGAATTAAACTCTTTATTTGAAAAATCCGGGGAAAACACGGAGAAAAAATGCCAGATTCCCAAAAGGATTCTGGTTGCTTTTCCCTTCCCTGAGGAAGATAGGAGAAAATGGGAAAACCCACCCATAGTTGACCCATCTGTTTCCAGACTGTCGAAAAAGGTGGTTTTACCTGTCCTTGGATCTACCGAGTTAAAAGAACCGGCTGATCGTAAGATTGACACTACGCTCAAATCCATATACACTGCTTCAGGGGTGGAGCAGAGCCCTACTATTGCCGGTGCATGGATCTCTAAAGCTATAGTAAAGTGGTCAGGCACGTTACTAGAGGATTTGGATTGAATGGATAGAAGTGACATTGAATTATTTTTACGTAACATACAGGATTCTGCGGGGTTCATGGTGGAATCCATGAAGGACCTGGGTACGCTGACTGCAAGGATATCTTCCATGTCTGTCTCAGCTCGCAGGGGCTCTGGGTACGCCAATGGTCTGCAGACGCGGAATTCAGGAGGTGTGGAGAACCTACCCTACACAGGTAAGGCTCTATTTGGTGAAGCATTGGATGCGTGGATTTCCATGGCAACCGCGGGTAAGTCACCTTTTCTTCCCTCAACTTACACACTCTATGAAGAAACCTTTTTCTTCATCTGCATCACAGTCCTTTTGGACCGCTAAGACAAAGTCTGTTCCTACTACCACCTTCTTTAGAGGTGGGCGGGCAAAATCCAAAAATCCTGCGTCCGCAGGCTCCCAGGACCAGAAACTTGCTTCTGGGTGTCGTCTGGCCTGGATCCCTGGGTACAGGATATTGTGTCCCAGGGGTACAGACTGGAGTTTCAAGAAACCCCACCTCACCGATTCTTCAAATCAGGCTTGCCAACTTTACTGTCAGACAGAACTGTCCTACAGGAAGCTATGCAAAAATTGGAAAAGTCAGAGGTCATTGTTCCAGATTTCACCTCATATGCGCAACATGGGTTACTATTCAAACCTTTTTGTGGTACCGAAACCGGATGGTTCGGTCAGACCAATTTTGAACTTGAAATGGCTAAACCCTTATCTAAGGGAGTTCAGATTCAAGATGGAGTCTCTGAGAGCGGTGATCTCAGGTCTGGAGGAGGGGGAGTTTCTGTTATCCATGGATATCAAGGATGCGTATCTCCACGTTCCGATTTGGTCTCCGCACCAAGCTTATCTCAGAATTGCACTGTTAGACAGTCACTATCAGTTTCAGGCACTGCCATTCGGTCTCTCCACGGCACCGAGGGTGTTCACCAAGGTGATGGCAGAGATGGTTCTCCTCCGCAGACAGGGAGTGAACATAATTCCATACCTGGACGATCTGCTGATAAAGGAGTCGTACAGGGAGAAGCTGTTGCAGTCCATTGTTCTCTCGACTTTTTTTCATCCCTTTTGTCATCCTTTTTCACACATACATTGGTTTATAAATTATATTATAACTTATAACTTATAAACTCAGTATATATCTTTTTAGTCACATTGTCCCACTAAATATCCCCACTAGCAGGCATGTGGCCTATGAGATAGTAACAAGAAATAAAAATCAGTTTTGGTGCCCTCTTCTCTATTAACTGTACCTATTCACATGTTTTGTGCAAGAAATATATGTAACCCATTTGTTAATAACTCCCTTCTGTAATTCACTGTGTCCATTTTCTGTGTATCGGACACACCGGTTTGGTCCATTTATGTTTTTTTGTATAATATTATTTACCATCAACTTCCTCTTGTAATACACTGTACCCATTTCCTGGCTGTGGAACGCACAGGTCCGGTCACGTGGGTAAAATCCGGGCTCTGTTTACATAGGGACGCGCTGTTCTCGGCGCGCGCGCCCACGTGACCTATCGCAAAGTCATGTAAACCGGGACAAAGGGAGTCCAGACTTCCGCCAGAAGTCTGATGCGTTCCAGGGCAGCTGGAACGCATACCGAAAAATTGTCTGTTTTCCTCATATGTAATACTTAGGGAGACAGCCCAAACATATTTATAGCATCATATAAGCACGATGCGTGCTACAGAGGTATTATTATTACTCTCTCTCCTACAAAAGGGATAGTTTATACATTCAATTTATTTAGCACGCCCCCTTGGAGGCTAGCCCAATTTGGTAAGGTTTATAAACCTATTCAGTCCACCACCCTGCACACCTTGAAAAATAATTTTTAGTTGAAACGCGTTGGTGAACATAGGCGGGTTGCTCCAGTTCCTAGGAACCCATTCCTGAAAGTGCGGTAGTCCGGACTTCCCCACACCCCAGGTCTGTGTCTGTTTACATTCTTTCCTGTATTGGAGTCACACTCCATTTTATACATCTACAATTCTGATCTGATTTTATCCAAAAGTGTTTTATTGAGTTTTTTTGCCAAATAAAAGGATACATTCTTATGAAACCTTTCCTTTGTTGGGTTTATGGAAATCACTAGCTCCATAAGGGTTTTATAAGAAGACTGAGAAGCGGAATCTGAAAGACACCGTGATGAGCATAACCATAATCTTCCAAACATGAGTTGGGGTACGCTCCCATTCTTGGCATTTATACGATTTACCCCCATAAAGATACCTTTATAAGAGAGGCACCATACGTACTTATGTGATTATGGTATGTTCTTTTGGTCAGAGACATCCATGGTGTACTCCTAGGGGGTCTAAAGATATCGAATATACTACACCATTGGTCCCTCGCCTTTTTCCACCCTTTGTTTTTTATGAGGTTCTACTAAAAGGGAAGAGGACCTCCTCTATAAAGGGACCCACTGGTGTAGAACCTTTCCACCTCCATTGGACTTCTGGAGATCACAAGTCTCATAGGTTCCCATTAGGATCGAAAAGAGGATACCCAAAGAGACCTTGATGAGCATACCCACTAATTTTCCAAACGTGAGTTGGGGTACGCTCCATCTTTTAGCACTTATATCATCACCCCACAAAGATACCTTTATAAGAAAGGCACCATACGTACTTATGTGAGTACGGTATGTTCCTGGTATACAAGTTATCTACATTCCATTCGTGGGGGGTGCACGATACAGAGTACCGAACATACTACACTATTGGCCCTCTCCCCTCTTTACCCTTTGTTTTTTCTCTGACGTCCTAAGTGGATGCTGGGACTCCGTAAGGACCATGGGGAATAGCGGCTCCGCAGGAGACTGGGCACAACTATAAAAAAAGCTTTAGGTCTAACTGGTGTGCACTGGCTCCTCCCACTATGACTCTCCTCCAGACTTCAGTTAGAATCTTGTGCCCGGCTGAGCTGGATGCACACTAGGGGCTCTCCTGAGCTCCTAGAAAGAAAGTATATTTAGGTTTTTTATTTTACAGTGAGATCTGCTGGCAACAGACTCACTGCAGCGAGGGACTAAGGGGAGAAGAAGCGAACCTACCTAACAGGTGGTAGTTTGGGCTTCTTAGGCTACTGGACACCATTAGCTCCAGAGGGATCGACCGCAGGACCCGACCTTGGTGTTCGTTCCCGGAGCCGTGCCGCCGTCGCCCTTACAGAGCCAGAAGCAACGAAGAGGTCTGGAAAATCGGCGGCAGAAGACTTCGGTCTTCACCAAGGTAGCGCACAGCACTGCAGCTGTGCGCCATTGCTCCTCATGTACACCTCACACTCCGGTCACTGATGGATGCAGGGCGCTGGGGGGGGGGGCGCCCTGAGGACAATATAGGACACCTTGGCTGGCAAATCTACATCATATATAGTCCTAGAGGCTATATAGATGTAAAATTACCCCTGCCAGTATTCCAGAAAAAGCGGGAGAAAGTCCGCCGAAAAAGGGGCGGGGCCATCTCCCTCAGCACACTGGCGCCATTTTTCCCTCACAGCTCCGCTGGAAGGAAGCTCCCTGGCTCTCCCCTGCAGTCTGAACACTACAGAAGGGTAAAAAAGAGAGGGGGGGCACTAAATTTAGGCGCAGTATAGATATATATACATGATATATAAAAAAGCAGCTATAAGGGAAAACACTAATTTATAGTGGGATCCCTGTGTTATATAGCGCTCTGGTGTGTGCTGGCATACTCTCTCTCTCTGTCTCCCCAAAGGGCTTTGTGGGGTCCTGTCCTCTGTCAGAGCATTCCCTGTGTGTTTGCGGTGTGTCGTTACGGCTGTGTCGACATGTTGGATGAGGAGGCTTATGTGGAGGCGGAGCAAATGCCTGTAAACGTGATGTCACCCCCTGCGGGGTCGACACCTGAGTGGATGGTGCTGTGGAAGGAATTACGCGACAGTGTCGACTCCTTGCATAAAAGGTTTGACGACATACCTAATGTGGGACAGCCGGCTTCTCAGCCTGTGCCTGCCCAGGCGTCTCAAAAGTCATCAGGGGCTCTAAAACGCCCGCTACCTCAGATGACAGACACAGATGTCGACACGGATACTGACTCCAGTGTCGACGACGACGAGACTAATGTAACTTCCAGTAGGGCCACACGTTACATGATTGAGGCAATGAAAAATGTGTTGCACATTTCTGATGTTACCCCCGGTACCACAAAAAAGGGTATTATGTTTGGAGAGAAAAAACTACCAGTAGCTTTTCCTCCATCTGAAGAGTTAAATGAAGTGTGTAAAGAAGCGTGGGCTTCCCCTGATAAAAAGCTGGTAATTTCTAAGAGGTTACTAATGGCGTACCCTTTCCCGCCAGAGGATAGGTCACGCTGGGAAACATCCCCTAGGGTGGATAAAGTGCTCACACGCTTGTCAAAGAAGGTGGCACTACCGTCTCTGGATACGGCCGCCCTGAAGGAATCTGCTGATAGAAAGCAGGAGGCTATCCTGAAATCTATATATACACACACAGGTGTTATACTGAGACCGGCTATTGCTTCAGCCTGGATGTGCAGTGCAGCTGCTGCGTGGTCAGATTCCCTGTCAGAAAATATAGATACCCTAGACAGGGACACTATATTGCTAAACGTAGAGCATATAAAAGACGCACTTTTATACATGAGGGATGCACAGAGGGATATTTGCCGGCTGGCATCCAAAATTAGTGCAATGTCCATTTCTGCCAGGAGAGGGTTATGGACTCGGCAGTGGACAGGAGATGCAGATTCCAAACGACACATGGAAGTTCTGCCTTATAAGGGTGAGGAGTTGTTCGGGGATGGTCTCTCGGACCTCGTTTCCACAACAACAGCTGGGAAGTCTACATTTTTACCCCATGTTCCCTCACAACCAAAGAAAGCACCGTATTATCAGGTACAGTCCTTTCGGCCCAATAGGGGCAAGCGGGTTAAAGGCGCGTCCTTTCTGCCCAGAGGCAGAGGTAGGGGAAAGAAGCTGCAGCATACAGCCAGTTCCCAGGAGCAAAAGTCCTCCCCCGCTTCCTCTAAGTCCACAGCATGACGCTGGGGCTTCACAGGCGGAGCCAGGTACGGTGGGGGCCCGTCTCAAATATTTCAGCAATCAGTGGGCAATCAGGTACGGTTGGATTCCTGGATCCTTCAAGTAGTATCTCAGGGGTACAAGCTGGAATTCGAGACGTCTCCCCCCCCCCCCCCCCCCCCCCGCCGTTTCCTCAAATCTGCCTTGCCAACCACTCCCTCAGGCAGGGAGGCAGTGTTACAGGCAATTCACAAGCTGTATTCACAACAAGTGATAGTAAAGGTGCCCCTACTTCAACAAGGAAGGGGTTACTATTCCACAATGTTTGTGGTACCGAAACCGGACGGTTCGGTGAGACCCATTTTAAATTTGAAATCCTTGTACACATATATAAAAAAATTCAAGTTCAAGATGGAATCGCTCAGGGCGGTTATTGCAAGCCTGGACGAGGGGGATTACATGGTATCACTGGACATCAAGGATGCTTACCTGCATGTCCTCATTTACCATCCTCACCAGGAGTACCTCAGATTTGTGGTACAGGATTGTCATTACCAATTCCAGACGTTGCCGTTCGGTCTATCCACGGCTCCGAGGGTCTTTACCAAGGTAATGGCCGAAATGATGATACTCCTTCGAAAGAAGGGAGTTTTAATTATCCCGTACTTGGACGATCTCCTGATAAAGGCGAGGTCCAGAGAGCAGTTGTTGGTCGGGTGTAGCACTATCTCGGGAAGTGCTACAACAGCACGGCTGGATTCTAAACATTCCAAAGTCACAGCTGGTCCCTACGACACGTCCACTGTTCCTGGGGATGGTTCTGGACACAGAACAGAGAAAAGTGTTTCTCCCGGAGGAGAAGGCCAAGGAGCTGTCATCTCTAGACAGAGGCCTCCTAAAACCAAAACAGGTGTCGGTGCATCACTGCACGCGGATCCTGGGAAAAATGGTAGCTTCCTACGAAGCGATTCCATTCGGCAGGTTTCATGCAAGAACCTTTCAGTGGGACCTGTTGTACAAGTGGTCCGGATCGCATCTTCAGATGCATCGTCTGATAACCCTGTCTCCAAGGACAAGGGTGTCTCTGCTGTGGTGGCTGCAGAGTGCTCATCTTCAAGAGGGCCGCAGATTCGGCATACAGGACTGGGTCCTGGTGACCACGGATGCCAGCCTTCGAGGCTGGGGGGTAGTCACAGGGAAGAAACTTCCAAGGACTATGGTCAAGTCAGGAGACTTCCCTGCACATAAATATTCTGGAACTAAGGGCCATTTACAATGCCCTAAGTCAGGCAAAACCCCTGCTTCAAAACCAGCCGGTACTGTTCCAGTCGGACAACATCACGGCGGTCGCCCATGTAAACCGACAGGGCGGCACGAGAAGCAGGACGGCGATGACAGAAGCCACAAGGATTCTCCGATGGGCGGAAAATCACGTGTTAGCACTGTCAGCAGTGTTCATTCCGGGAGTGGACAACTGGGAAGCAGACTTCCTCAGCAGGCACGACCTCGACCCGGGAGAGTGGGGACTTCATCCAGAAGTCTTCCAAATGATTGTAAACCGTTGGGAAAGGCCACAGGTGGACATGATGGCGTCCCGCCTAAACAAAAAGCTAAAAAAGTATTGCGCCAGGTCAAGAGACCCGCAGGCGATAGCTGTGGACGCTCTAGTGACACCGTGGGTGTACCGGTCGGTTTATGTGTTCCCTCCTCTTCCTCTCATACCAAAGGTACTGAGGATAATAAGAAGAAGAGGAGTAAGAACTATACTCATTGTTCCGGATTGGCCAAGAAGAGCTTGGTACCCGGAACTTCAAGAAATGATCTCAGAGGACCCATGGCCTCTGCCGCTCAGACAGGACCTGCTGCAGCAGGGGCCCTGTCTGTTCCAAGACTTACCGCGGCTGCGTTTGACGGCATGGCGGTTGAACACCGGATCCTGAAGGAAAAGGGCATTCCGGAGGAAGTCATTCCTACGCTGATTAAAGCTAGGAAAGAAGTAACCGCAAACCATTATCACCGCATATGGCGAAAATATGTTGCGTGGTGTGAGGCCAGGAAGGCCCCAACGGAAGAATTTCAGCTGGGCCGTTTCCTGCACTTTCTACAGTCAGGGGTGACTATGGGCCTAAAATTGGGTTCCATTAAGGTCCAGATTTCGGCTCTATCGAATTTCTTCCAGAGAGAACTGGCTTCACTACCTGAAGTTCAAACTTTTGTTAAGGGAGTGCTGCATATTCAGCCCCCTTTTGTGCCTCCAGTGGTACCTTGGGATCTCAACGTGGTGTTGGATTTCTTAAAGTCACATTGGTTTGAGCCACTAAAAACCGTGGATTTGAAATATCTCACGTGGAAAGTGGTCATGTTGTTGGCCTTGGCTTCGGCCAGGCGTGTATCAGAATTGGCGGCTTTGTCATGTAAAAGCCCTTATCTGATTTTCCATATGGATAGGGCAGAATTGAGGACTCGTCCACAGTTTCTCCCTAAAGTGGTATCAGCGTTTCATCTGAACCAACCTATCGTGGTGCCTGCGGCTACAAAAGACTTGGAGGCTTCCAAGTTGTTGGACGTAGTCAGGGCCCTGAAAATATATGTTTCCAGGACAACTGGAGTCAGAAAGACTGACTCGCTATTTATCCTGTATGCGCCCAACAAGTTGGGAGCACCTGCTTCAAAGCAGACTATTGCTCGCTGGATCTGTAGTACGATTCAGCTTGCACATTCTGCGGCTGGACTGCCGCATCCTAAATCAGTAAAAGCCCATTCCACAAGGAAGGTGGGCTCTTCTTGGGCGGCTGCCCGAGGGGTCTCGGCTCTACAACTTTGCCAAGCAGCTACTTGGTCGGGGTCAAACACATTGGCAAAATTCTACAAGTTTGACACCCTGGCTGAGGAGGACCTAGAGTTTGCCCATTCGGTGCTGCAGAGTCATCCGCACTCTCCCGCCCGTTTGGGAGCTTTGGTATAATCCCCATGGTCCTTACGGAGTCCCAGCATCCACTTAGGACGTCAGAGAAAATAAGAATTTACTCACCAGTAATTCTATTTCTCGTAGTCTGTAGTGGATGCTGGGCGCCCATCCCAAGTGCGGATTGTCTGCAATACTTGTACATAGTTAGTGCTTAACTAAAGGATTATTGTTGAGCCATCTGTTGAGAAGCTCAATTGTTATCATACTGTTAACTGGTTATTGTATCACGAGTTATACGGTGTGGCTGGTATGAGTCTTACCCGGGATTCAAAATCCTTCCTTATTGTGTCAGCTCTTCCGGGCACAGTATCCTAACTGAAGTCTGGAGGAGGGTCATAGTGGGAGGAGCCAGTGCACACCAGTTAGACCTAAAGCTTTCTTTATAGTTGTGCCCAGTCTCCTGCGGAGCCGCTATTCCCCATGGTCCTTACGGAGTCCCAGCATCCACTACGGACTACGAGAAATAGAATTACCGGTGAGTAAATTCTTATTTTTACGAGGATTCTATAAAGGGGAAGAGGAATCCCACCATGAACTAGTGAATCATGAGGAAAAAAGACACCTTTATGAAGATCTTCCTCATACCGCACATAGCTGTATGTACGCATCGTACTCCTAATTCACTTACCTACTAAAGTTGACTTACTCACACAGTATTTGAAATCCCGAAAGACTCTCTGATCAGTCTATTTCACAGGTTCTCAAACTCTGTCCTCAGGACCCCACACAGTGCATGTTTTGCAGGTCTCCTCACAGAATCACAAGCGAAATAATTAGCTCCACCTGTAGACCTTTTAAAATGTGTCAGTGAGTGTGGCAAATGGGACATTAATTTGTATCCAGCGATATAGGACTTGTATGTAATGTCTACGTGTATATTGTAATGGAGTCTGCGACACAAAATGGTTTCTAACCTGTCCTTTAAATGAACCCATAACTACATAGATATGGGAGTAGAGGACACTGATGTATAGTAGGAGAGTCAGAGGTTAGTTTATGTCTCTTAACACATATCTAAGAAGCTATAAACGACATTACAACAGGCCAGACCAAGAAACCTGACCTCTTGAAACTTAAAAGGAGTACAGTTGTTGAAAGTGAAACCAAATGAAATCTGGTTTGTTACTGCCCAGGTACCCAGCATTGAGAGAGTTAAGGAAAGGGTGGGGGGCCTGCAGCTATGAGGGGGCTATATCTGCCCCTCACACACACACTGTTTTGTTCATTCTCTGAGGGAAGCAGCCAGGAGCTGGGAATGCACCATATATATCTTACATTGTGAGATCCCTCCACACAGAAGGCTAGCTGAGGTTGAGTAAGTTAGGTTTCTGAAATTATTCTCTTTTTGTTTATTGAGACTGCTAGTAACTTTTATATCTTTTCTAAACTCCTTATATTCTTTGTAACCTTTTTACCATTGTAAACCCGAAGATATTTCTTAATTATAATAAAAATATAATTAGATCTGACTGCTGTGTTCTTGAACCCAAGTGAAGTACGTTACCTATTGTTTTCATGAGATATTGAGATTGGTGATTACAGGTGAAGCTAAAGACACCTGCAATGTCCGTGATACGTTGAAAAGTCTTTGCTGGTGGCAGCGGAGATTCGCACGGCGCTGGCGCAACTCTCTGATTGGTGTATCCGGAGAGTGGGACGGCCGGGGTCCGTGACAGTGAGTAATTAATACACCTGTGCACCTGCTGGGTGACCTGCAAAACATGCACTGTGTGGGGTCCTGAGGACAGAGTTTGCGAACTTATGGTCTATTTAATAGACACAAACTTTTCGCTATTCATTGGAACTTTCCATTTCACACATGGACTTTTTGTGTAGCGCAATAATAGGGTGTATTCATTGTTTCTTGTCAATGTAAGCTTGGAGATAGTGACTTCTCCATATACCCCCTCATTGCAGTCACTCTTTTGTGCAGTTACTCCTCCCCATTCTTTTCCAGGTGTGGATATGAGCCTGAGGTTGGGATCCGTAAACGTCCAGATTTCGGTCCTATCCATTTTCTTCCAGAAACAGTTGTCTTCCCTTCCTGAGGTTCAGACTTTCTTGAAAAGGGTTCTGCACATCCAGCCTCCCTTTGTGCCGCCTACGGCGCCCTGGGAGCTTAACGTGGTGTTACAGTTTTTCCAGTCGGATTGTTTCAAACCTCTACGGGATGTTGAGGTTAAGTTTCTCACATGGAAGGCTGTCACTTTGTTGGCTTTAGCTTCTGCTAGACGTGTGTTGGAGTTGGGGGCTTTGTCTTGTAAGAGCTCCTACTTGATCTTCCACGAAGATGGGTCTGAGCTCCGGACATGTCAGCAGTTCCTTCCGAAGATTGTGTCGGCATTTCATATCAACCAACCTATTGTGGTGCCAGTTGCTACGGACTCCTCAATTTCATCAAAGTCCTTGGATGTTGTAAGGGCTCTGAAAATCTATGTGTAGAGGACTGCTCGTCACAGAAAATCGGACTCTGTCCTGTACGGCTACTTGGTCTGGGTCGAACACGTATGCAAAGTTTTACAAGTTCGATACTTTGGCCTCTGAGGACCTGAAGTTTGGTCAATCAGTTCTGCAAGAGCCTCCGTGCTCTCCCTCCCGTTCTGGGAGCTTTGGTACATCCCCATGGTACTAATGTGGACCCCAGCATCCTCTAGGACGTTAGATAAAATAGGATTTTAATTAACTACCGGTAAATTCTTTTCTCGTAGTCTGTAGAGGATAGCGCGTCGTGATCCTGCAGTGGTTGCTTAGTTCAGTACTGCTTAGTACTGTTTTGTTACTTGGTTAAGTAATCTTGTTCAGCCGTTGCTGAGTTTTCAAGCTGGTTAGCTTGGTTTGCCTTGTATGTGTGAGCTGGTGTGAATCTCGCCACTTATCTGTGTAAAATCCTTCTCTCGAAGTTGTCCGTCTCCTCGGGCACAGTTTCTAGACTGAGTCTGGTAGGAGGGGCATAGAGGGAGGAGCCAGCCCACACTCTCAAACTCTTAAAGTGCCAATTGCTCCTAGTGGACCAGTCTATACCCCATGGTACTAACATGGACCCCAGCATCCTCTACGGACTACGAGAAAAGGATTTACCGGTAGGTAATTAAAATCCTTTTTTTAACATGGGATGACAATGGCTTCTACACCCTAAGGCAGGCAAGTCCAAACTGCGGCCCTCCAGCTGTTGAGAAACTACACATCCCAGCATGCCCTGACACAGCTTTAGCATTCTCTGACAGCAAAACTGTGTCGGGGCATCCTGGAATATGTAGTTTCACAACAGCTGGAGGGCCGCAGTTTGGACATGCCTGCCCTAAGGAATTGCAATTTATTGTAACCTAGTAAAACATGATTACAGAAGCAGTAAATACCACGTTCCAATGGTAATTTCTTAAATTTTTAATATTTTATCAATCAAACTTAATTGTATAATTGTATTGTCATTCCAGGTTTTCCTGCTGCCAGAAGATGCCATAGTTGTGTCCAAATAAAACATGGTAAGAAAGCTGGCAGAAGGGTTAGGTATTTTTATTTTGTACATTTAAGTAATTGAATGTAATATAAAATGTGAACCACATGCTGCTGCCAAGCCTAAAAATCAAGCATGTTTGTATTGTAACTTTAATACAGACATATCGCTAGTGTAAAAAGATATAAATTAAAGTAGTGATTCTCATTTTCAGTCCTAAAGTACCACCAACAGGTTATGTTTTGTGGATGTCTTGAATAATGCACAGTTGAGTTACTCTATTTTTCTCAGTAGTACACATTAAACATAGAAATATAGAATTTGACGGCAGATAAGAACCACTTGGCCCATCTAGTCTGCCCCTTTTTTATTTTATCCTTTAGGCAATCTCAACCATTTTTTTACCTTAATTCTTTGTAAGGATATTCATATGCCTGTCCCAAGCATGTTTAAATTGCCCTACAGTCTTAGCCTCTACCACCTCTGATGGGAGGCTATTCCACTTATCCACTACCCTAATTTTTCCTTAAATTTCCCCTGAACCTCCCCCCCCCCCCCCCCCTCCAGTCTCAATGTATGCCCTCGAGTTCTAATACTTATTTTCCTTTGAAGAATGTTTCCCTCCTGAACTTTAAGACCCTTGATATATTTGAAAGTTTCTATCATGTCCCCCCTTTCCCTTCTCTCCTCCAAACTATACATGTTTATATCTTTTAGCCTTTCCGGGTAAGTTTTGTGATGTAGGCCATGCACCATTTTAGTTGCCCTTCTTTGCACACTCTCTAATGTATTTATATCCTTCTGGAGATAGGGTCTCCAGAACTGGACACAGTGTTCCAGATGGGGCCGTACCAATGACCTATACAGTGGCATTATCACTTCTTTTTTCCTGCTACTGATTACTCTCCCTATGCAACCAAGCATCTGACTTGCCTTTCTCATTGCTTTGTTGCATTGCTTTCCTGCCTTCAAGTCACTTGAAATAGTGACTCCTAAATCTTTCCTCCTCAGTAGTTTCCATTATAGTACCCTTGATACTATACTTAGCCTTTGGGTTTTTGAGACCCAAGTGCATGATTTTGCATTTTTTAGCATTAAACTGTAGTTGCCACGTTCTTGACCATTTCTTAAGCCTACCTAGGTCATTAATCATTTGTTTGACCCCTCCCAGTGTGTCTACCCTGTTGCATATCTTTGTATCATCTGTAAAAAGGCATATCTTCCCTTCAATACCATCTGCAATGTCACCAACAAAGATATTAAAGAGAACTGGACCAAGTACAGATCCCTGGGGTACTCCACTGGTAACATTTCCCTCCATAGATTGCACTCCATTAACTACGACTGTCTGTTTCCTATCCTGCAACCAGGTTCTTATCCATTTAACTGATTTATAATCCACCCCCAGGCTTTCAAGTTTATTTAGCAGTCTGCGATGTGGGACAGTGTCAAATGCCTTACTAAAGTCTAGATATGCTACATCTACATCTCCCCCTTGATCTATTATTTTCATCAGAGTCAAAAAAAACAAATAAGATTTGTTTGGCATGATCTCCCACCAGTAAATCCATGCTGTTTTGGATCCTGTAAGTTGTTTGATTAAAGATATTCCACTACTCTTTCATTTTTTCCATTACTTTCCATACTAATGATGTAAGGCTTACTGGTCTGTAGTTACTTGCTTCTTCCTTGCTTCCACTTTTGTGCAGTGGAACTACATTTGCTCTTTTCCAGTCCTCTGGAATAGCACCTGTATTTAGTGACTGGTTAAATAATTCTGTTAAAGGTGTAACCAGCACATCTTTTAGCTCTTTGAGTATCCTTGGGTGTATCCCATCTGGTCCCATTGATTTATCCACTTTTAGTTTTGAAAGTTCTGTTAGGACCTTCTCCTCTGTAAATGTATTTTCATCTACCTTATTTTTATGAATGTCCTTGCAACTTAACTGTGGGCCCCATCCCTTCTTCTGTAGTAAATACTGAGCAAAAATAATTATTTAGGTGATCTGCTATTGCCTTGTCTCCCTCCACCAAATGCTCACACTCTGTCTTAAGTCTTATTATTCCTCCATTTGATTTTCTCCTTTCACATTGCTGCCTCTGCACTGGGGCTATGGGTCTGGTCCAACGAGGGTACGATCTTTGTATAATTTGTTATAATTATTTATATAGCGCTTTTCTCAAAAGGAAATTAGGTTCTTTCTGTGTATGTCCAATGGTAAAGAGCAGAAGAATAAGCTGCGCTATACAAGAAAAATAAATAAATGTGTGGGTTTCTTTCAGGTGATCCAATTTTCTCCCACACTCCAAACACATATTGATAGGTTAATAAACTGGTAAATTAATTTGCTTCTGCGAAAATAAACACCAATCTGTGTTTATGTGGTAGGGAATATAGATTGTAAGCTCTACTGGGGAAAGACTAAATGTTATACAGTATATTCTCTATAAAGCTATGTACTATATAAAGTTTAATTAATAGATTAAAAAGAGGAAAAACTTTGAGCAAAGAGGCATAAGTTCAGCAATACATTGATATATCTATAGCAAACAAAACAGATGCCAAGAGGGCACTTTATAATGTAGAATGTATTGTAGCTTCCTAAATTAGGTCAAAATTCCTTTCTCTTACGTCCTAGAGGATGCTGGGGTACACATTAGTACCATGGGGTATAGACTGGTCCACCAGGAGCCATTGGCACTTTAAGAGTTTAACAGTGTGGGCTGGCTCCTCCCTCTATGCCCCTCCTACCAGACCCAGTTTAGAAAATGTGCCCGGAGGAGCCAGTCACAGCTAAGGGAGCTCCATATGAGTTCTTTTAGTTTTATTATTTTTAATAAAGTTTAGGCACAGGGAGGCTGTTGGCAACAGCCTCCCTGCTTCGTGGGACTAAGGGGGGGGAGTAGTGTCCGCCCTGCGAGGTCTGAGCCACTTACTCCGCTGACAGGACACTGAGCTCCTGAGGGGATAAGAACGATCGCCACCATAGGGGATCGCTCACCCCAGCAGCATGCCGCCACCCCCTTACAGAGCCAGAAGATCGTGGCCAGTTAGTCACCGGCCTTCTCTGACAAGTGGGGAGCCAGTGTGAACATGGCGGCAACAGGGTAGGGAGCGTCGTATTAACCGCGCTTCGGAGCTCAGAGCAAACTGTACGGTACTGTGAGGGTCGCCCTGAGCCAGCACCTACACCCTGCACTGGTCAGCAAGTCTGTCGGGGTCCCTGGATCTCAGCCAGCATATACCTCAGGCCAGTATAGTCCTTGTGAAGAGCGGGAAGACGTGCCATCTTCAGGGGGCGTAGCTGCTTCTTAGAGCAGACCCAGCAGCGTTCAGCGCCATTTTCTCTGCCTGCAGTCTTCAGCGCTGTCCCTCCACATCAACTCCAGCTATCTGTACGGTACCAGGGGGTTGTAGAAGGGGAGGGGGGGGGGGTAGTTTGTATACTGTGCCTACCTATTAAGGATCACAGTTAGCATGAGGTGGGGATTCCCCTGTTCCTCAGAAGCGCTGTGTGTGGGTTGGCTCCAATCTCTGTGTCTCTCTGCCATTCTTGGGGGGTAAACTCTGTCTGCCATTACCCTGTGTTTATGTGGGGTGTGTAAGGATTGCAAGCAGCCATGTCTAGAGACTCTGTATCATATGCTGCAGAGGATATATCTTCTCAGGAAGATTCCCATTCCATGTAATCAGGATTGCACTGTTGTAGCGCATATCCCGGCTAGGGAACCAGAGTGGTTAGCCTCTCTTAAGGGGGTTATTTCTCAGATTTCTGAGAGGGTTGCACAGACTGAGAATGTTACTCAAGCTTTACAGTCCACTATGCCAGTATGGTCCGGTTCTGTTCTCTCAGGCCCCTCTGCGGTACACCCTCAAAAACGTGCTCTTGTCCAAATTACACAGGATGGCGCGGATACCGATTCTGACATAGCAGACTGTGATGGGGATGTGTTGAGGGGGGCGACATCACTTGCTACGGGGGTGCAGTTGATGATTGAGGCCATGACGATGTGTTTAATATTGCTGATGCAACTCCTGAGCAGGTTGAGGAGGCTTACTTCACTGATGCAAAGAAAACCTTGCTAACCTTCCCATCTAAAGAATTAAATGCTATCTTTGAAAAATCCTGGGAAAACCCGGAGAGAAAATTCCAGATCCCAAAAAGGGTTCTAGTTGCTATTCTCTTCCCTGAGGAAGATAGGAAAAAATGGGAAACGCCACCTATAGTTGACGCGTCTGTATCCAGACTGTCATAGAAGGTGGTCTTACCTGTCCCAGGATCTACCGCATTGAAAGAACCGGCAGATCGCAAGGTTGACACTACGCTCAAGTCCATATACACTGCTTCAGGGGCGATACTGTGGCCTACTATTGCCTGTGCATGGATTTCTAAAGCTATAGCAAAGTGGTCAGGTACACTACTGGAAGACTTGGCTACGATGGATAAGGGTGACGTTGAATTGTTTTTACGTAACATAGAGGATTCTGCGGGATTTATGGTAGAATCCATGAAGGACCTGGGTTCCATGGCTGCAGGGATCTCCTTCATGTCCGTCTCGGCTCGCAGGGGTCTCTGGCTGCGCCAATGGTCTGCGGATGCGGAATCCAGGAGAAGTGTGGAGAACCTACCCTACACAGGTTAGGCTCTCATTGGGGAGATGCTGGATGCGTGGATTTCCACGGCAATCGCGGGTAAGTCTCCTTTTCTTCCCTCAGCTGTACCTTTTTCTCCCAATACTTCAGTCTTTTCGGACCGCTAGGACTAGAAAGAACAAGACCTGTAACACCTTCTTTAGAGGTGGTAGGGCTAAATCCAAAAAAAACTGCACCTGCAGGTTCCCAGGACCAGATGTCTTCTTCTGGTGCATCAAAATCCTCAGCATGACGGTGTACTGCACAGCCTGGAGGCCGGTCAGGTAGGAGCAAGACTCCGGCATTTCAACAACGTCTGGTGTCGTCCGGTCTGGATCCCTGGGTGCAGGATATTGTGTCCCGGGGATACAGGCTGGAGTTTCAAACTCTTCCACCTCACTGATTCTTCAAATCAGGCTTGCCAGCTTTGCTGGCAGACGGAGCTATTCTACAGGCTGCTGTCCGAAAATTGGAACTGATCGAAAGTCATTGTTCCAGTTCCACCTCCTCAACAAAACAAGGGTTACTATTCGAACCTTTTTGTGTTACTGAAGCCGGATGGTTCGGTCAGGCCAATTTTGAACTTGAAATCGTTAAACCCTTATCTAAGATAGTTCAAATTCAAAATGGAATCTCTGAGGGCTGTGATCTCGGGTTTGGAGGAGGGGGAGTTTCTGGTGTCCCTGGACATCAAGGATGCGTAGCTCCACATTCCCATTTGGTCGCCGCATCAGGCTTATCTCAGGTTTGCACTGTTAGACGATCACTATCGGTTTCAAGCACTACCATTTGGTCTCTCCACGGCACCAAGTATCTTCTCCAAGGTGATAGCGGAGATGTTGGTTCTCCTCCGCAGGCAGGGGGTGAACATAATTCCATATCTGGACGACCTGCTGATCAAGGCATCGTCCAGGGAGAAGTTGTTACAGTCCATTGCTCTCACGACGCATCTGCTCAGGGAGCACGGTTGGATCCTGAACCTTCCAAAGTCTCATCTGGAGCCGACAAGGAGGCTGTCTTTCCTGGGGATGATCCTCGACACGGAGGTGCAGAGGGTGTTTCTCCCGGTGGAGAAAGCGTTGGTGATACAGTCAATGGTCCAGGATGTCTTAAATCCTGTTCGGGTATCGGTTCATCAGTGCGTCCACCTTTTTGGGAAGATGGTTGCCTCCTACGATGCTCTGCAGTACGGAAGGTTTCATGCTCAGTCCTTTCTGCTGGATCTCCTGGACCAGTGGTCGGGATCTCATCTACACATGCATCAGAGGATACGTTTGTCGCCGAAAGTAAGGATTTCACTCCTCTGGTGGCTACAACTGCCACACCTTCTGGAGGGCCGCAGGTTCGGGGTTCAGGACTGGATCCTTCTAACCACGGATGCAAGTCTCAGAGGTTGGGGAGCAATCACTCGAGGGGAAACCTTCCAAGGAAGGTGGTCAAGTCCGGAATCCCTTCTTCCTATAAACATCCTGGAGCTAAGAGCTGTGTAAAACGGTCTTCAAGCAGCACACCTTCTACAGGGTCAGGCTGTTCAGATGCAGCTGGACAACGTGACCACGGTGGCCTACATAAACTGACAAGGTGGAACGAAGAGGAGATCTGCAATGTCAGAGGTGGCAAGAATCCTCCTCTGGGCGGAAAGGCACGCAGTGGCGAAGTCGGCAATCTTCATTCTGGGAGTAGACAACTGGGAAGCGGACTTCCTCAGCAGACACAATCTCCATCCAGGAGAGTGGGGCCTCCACCCGGAAGTGTTCGAGGAGGTAACCGGTTGGTGAGGTGTACCTCACATAGACATGATGGCCTCCCTCCTCAGCGAGAAGCTGCGGAGGTACTGTTCCAGGTCGAGAGACCCACAAGCAGTGACTGTGGACACACTGGGGACACAGTGGGTGTTCCAGTCAGTGTATGTGTTCCCTCCACTTCCTCTCATTCCAAAAGTTCTACAGCTTGTAAAAAGAACAAGGTTTCAGGCAATCCTCATTGCTCCAGATTGGCCAAGGAGGGCTTGGTACGCGGATCTACTGGATCTACTACTGGAAGATCCACGGCCTCTACCTCTTCGGGAGGATTTTCTACAACAGGGGCCGTTTGCTTATCAAGACTTACAACTGCTACGTTTGACGGCATGGTGGTTGAGCGCCAGATCTTAGCTCGGAAGGGTATTCCGAGTGCGGTTATTCCTACCTTGATACAGGCTAGGAAGGGAGTAACGTCTAAACATTACCATTGACTTCGGAAAAAATGTGTCTTGATGTGAATCCAAGAAGTTTCCTGCGGTGGAGTTTCAACTTGGACGGTTTCTCCTGTTCCTGCAAGCAGGTGTGGATATAGGCCTGAGATTGGCGAAAGGTCCGAATTTTGGCGTTATCCATTTTCTTCCAGACACGATTGGCTGCCCTCCCTGAGGTTCAGACCTTTTTGAAAGGAGTTCTGCACATCCAGCCTCCCTTTGTGGCGCCGACTGCTCGCTTGGACCTTGACGTGGTGTTGCATTTCCTGCAATCGGATTGGTTTGAGCCTTTACAGGAGGCTGAGGTCAAGTTTCTCACGTGGAAGGCTGTAACTTTGTTGGCCTTGGCTTCTGCTCGACGTGTGTCGGAATTGGGGGCTTTGTCCTGTAAAAGTCCCTATTTGGTCTTCCATGAAGATAGGGCGGTACACAGGATGTGTCAACAGTTCCTTCCAAAGGCTTTTCATATCAACCAACCTATTGTGGTGCCAGTGGCTACTGACTCCTCGATTACTTCAAAGGCCTTGGATGTTGTGAGGGCTTTGAAGATCTGTGTGAAGAAGACTGCTCGTCACAGAAAATCGGACTCTCTCTGTTTGTCTTGTATGATCCCAAGAGAATTGGGTGTCCTGCTTCTAAGCAGACAATTTCTCGCTGAATCAGGTTCACTATCCAGCATGCTTATTCTACGGCAGGATTGCCGTGTCTGAAATCTGTTAAGGCCCACTCTATTTGTAAGGTGGGTTCTTCCTGGGCTGCTGCCCGGGGTGTGTCTGCTTTGCCGAGCAGCTACTTGGTCTGGGTCGAACACGTTCGCTGAGTTTTACAAGTTCGATACTTTGGCCTCTGAGGACCTGAAGTTTGGTCAAGCAGTTCTGCAGGAGCCTCCGCGCTCTCCCTCCCGTTCTGGGAGCTTTGGTACATCCCCATAGTACTAATATGGACCCCAGCATCCTCTAGGACGTAAGAGAAAATTGGATTTAATTACCTACCGGTAAATCCTTTTCTCATAGTCTGTAGAGGATGCTGGGCGCCCGTCCAGCGCTTCGTTTTCCTGCTGTGGTTACTTGGTGAGTGCTGCTTTGTTCTTAGTTAAGTACAGTGTTATTACTTGGTTCAGTAATGTTGTTCAGCTGTTGCTGAGTTTTACGGCTTGGTTGCCGAGTTTGCCTTGTTAGTGGCGAAATTCATACCAGCTCACACAATCTGTGTAATTCCTTCTCTCAAAGTATGTTGTCACCTCGGTCAGTTTCTTGACTGGGTCTGGTAGGAGGGGCAGAGAGGGAGGAGCCAGCCCACACTCTCAAACTCTTAAAGTGCAAATGGGTCCTGGTGGACCCGTCTATACCCCACGGTACTAATATGGACCCTAGCATCCTCTACGGACTACGAGAAAAGGATTTATCGGTAGGTAATTCAAATCCTATATTTGATATATACCTAAAATAAATATTCTTGACATTGCATAAGCGAATGCACTTTAGCATGGCTCCTCCGTACTGAATTTCTTAGAAGGCATGTTGGACTTGCAGTCACTGGTACCGCGTCTTCCTCAAAATGTTTCTCAAATGCCATTTACTTATTTCATGCAAGTGAACTCTTGCACCGGAGGCATCCAACAGAACAGGCTCAAGGCCATTCATTGTGTGGCATTTGCTTACATTTTATACAGGAAATGTAATTAGAAATATTTCACTGCCAAGATAGCTTGTCTTAAATGTTTCATTGGTACCAATTAAAAGGGTCTGTTTAGACAGTTATGGTTTTTAAATGCGCATGAGTAGCAGTGTAAGGAGGGAGTTGGAAGAAAGTGTGTGTGTGAGACAGGTATCAGAAGAGTAAAAGGCGGTGCAGATGTGATGATGGTAAGGAATGTAGCCCACTACCTGTATACTTTAATAGCATTTTTGGAATGTAGCATTTTATTGAATGTTGGAGTAAATTGAATTTACATTATTATTTTCTCTGACGTCCTAGTGGATGCTGGGAACTCCGAAAGGACCATGGGGAATAGCGGCTCCGCAGGAGACTGGGCACAACTAAAGAAAGCTTTTAGGTCACCTGGTGTGCACTGGCTCCTCCCACTATGACCCTCCTCCAAGCCTCAGTTAGATTTTGTGCCCGGCCGAGGTTGGATGCACACTAGGGGCTCTCCTGAGCTTCTAAAAAGAAAGTATATAATTAGGTTTTTTATTTTACAGTGAGACCTGCTGGCAACAGGCTCACTGCAGCGAGGGACTAAGGGGAGAAGAAGCGAACCTACCTGCTTGCAGCTAGCTTGGGCTTCTTAGGCTACTGGACACCATTAGCTCCAGAGGGATCGACCGCATGGAACTGGCCTTGGTGTTCGGTCCCGGAGCCGCGCCGCCGTCCCCCTTACAGAGCCAGAAGCAAGAAGAGGTCCGGAAAATCGGCGGCAGAAGACATCAGTCTTCACCAAGGTAGCGCACAGCACTGCAGCTGTGCGCCATTGCTCCTCATACACACTTCACACTCCGGTCACTGAGGGTGCAGGGCGCTAGGGGGGGGCGCCCTGAGCAGCAATAAAAACACCTTGGCTGGCAAAAATACCACAATATATAGCCCCAGAGGCTATATATGTGATAATTACCCCTGCCAGAATCCATAAAAAAGCGGGAGAAAAGTCTGCGAAAAAGGGGCGGAGCTATCTCCTTCAGCACACTGGCGCCATTTCTCCCTCACAGCTCCGCTGGAAGGAAGCTCCCTGGCTCTCCCCTGCAGTCTACACTACAGAAAAGGGTAAAAAAGAGAGGGGGGGCACTAAATTTAGGCGCAGTATATATAACAGCAGCTATAGGGGACATAATTCAGTTAGTCCCTGCATTATATAGCACTCTGGTGTGTGCTGGCATACTCTCACTCTGTCTCCCCAAAGGGCTTTTGTGGGTCCTGTCCTCTGTTAGAGCATTCCCTGTGTGTGTGCGTCGGGTCGGTACGGCTGTGTCGACATGTTTGATGAGGATAATGATGTGGAGGCGGAGCAGATGCCTATAGAAGGGATGTCACCCCCTGCGGGGCAGACACCTGAGTGGATGGACTTATGGAAGGAATTGCGTGCACGTGTCGACTCCTTACACAAAAAATTTGACGACATGCCAAATGCGGGACAGCCGGCTTCTCAGCTCGTGCCTGTCCAGGCGTCTCAAAGGCCATCGGGGGCTCTAAAACGCCCGCTACCTCAGATGGCAGACGCGGATGTCGACACGGATACTGACTCCAGTGTCGACGACGATGAGTCTAGACTAGGGGTGGGCAAAATGCGTCCCGCGGGCCGGATGCGGCCCGTGACCCGTTCCTGCCCGGCCCACTGCTTCCTCCCAACAGTGCGCAACGACAAGCAGCCCAATCGGCTGAGCCGCTAGTCATTGCGCTGTAGTACCTGCAAGTCACTGGTGCCGCTGAGGAGATCCTAGTTGCGTCGCGTCATGTGACACATAACGTCAGCCGGCAGTGGCGTAACTACCCCTTGGCCAGGGGCACCGGCCAAGGAAGGGGCGTCGCATGACAGTGCCACCCACGGCCAGGGAGTTAGACAGCTGTAAGCCTGTAACTATGATGCTGCGAGCGGAACCCGCTATTGTCACCCGCCGCCGCTCAACTCCCTATTGCCGGGCCAATAGCAGAGCACTCGGCTCCTTTAATGTACGGGACATGTGCACTTGGGAGTCAGGAAGTAGACGGAGGAGGAGGAGCGCCCACTGACAGGCATTGCAGGCTCCTCCCACCATGCAGTACTCTCATATCGGCCGGGATCCATCACTGACACTTCTCTCTCCAGCCCGGGCCGCAGTTGCACAGGAGGAGGCCGGAAGCATTTGGTATCCGCTCACCCCCAGCGCTGTCTGTCAGCAGCATTCACCTAATTCCTGGCTGTGGTGTGTGCACTACCCTAGCCTGGATGACAAAATAATGAGTGGGGGGGTGATGATAGGTGTTTAGTGTTATATGCACTGGGGGGGGGGGGGTGATAGATATATCTGCAGAGGTATTGTTTATACAAGATATTTTTGTGTGGCCCTCGAATAGTCACTAGAAAGTATTAAGTGGCCCCCCAGCTGAAATAATTGCCCACCCCTGGTCTAGACTAATGTCCACTAAGGCCATTCGTTGCATGATTGAAGCAATGAAAGAGGTGTTACAAATTTCTGATATAAACCCAGGTACCACTAAAAAGGGTATTATGTTTAGGGAGAAAAAACTACCCGTAGTTTTTCCCCCATCAGAAGAATTAAATGAAGTGTGTGAAGAAGCGGGGGCTTTCCCTGATAAAAGATTGGTAATCTCTAAGAAGTTACTAATGGCGTTCCCTTTCCCGGATAGGTCACGTTGGGAGACACCCCCTAGGGTGGATAAAGCGCTCACACGTTTGTCTAAAAAGGTGTCACTACCGTCTCCGGATACGGCCACCCTCAAGGAACCTGCTGATAGAAAGCAGGAGGCGATCCTGAAGTCTGTATATACACACTCAGGCATTATACTTAGACCAGCTATTGCGTCAGCATGGATGTGCAGTGCTGCCGCTGCGTGGTCAGATTCCCTGTCAGAAAATATTGACACCCTAGACAGGGACACTATTCTGCTAACCATAGAGCATATAAAAGACTCAGTCTTATACATGAGAGATGCACAGAGGGAGATCTGCCGGCTGGCATCTAAAATAAGTGCATTGTCCATTTCTGCTAGGAGAGGCTTATGGACTCGCCAGTGGACAGGGGATGCAGATTCAAAAAGGCACATGGAAGTTTTGCCTTATAAGGGTGAGGAGTTATTTGGGGATGGTCTCTCGGACCTAGTTTCCACAGCAACTGCTGGGAAGTCAGCATTTTTACCCCATGTTCCCTCACAGCCTAAAAAGGCGCCGTTTTATCAGGTACAGTCCTTTCGGACTCAGAAAAACAGGCGAGGAAAAGGCGGGTCCTTTCTGTCCAGAGGCAGAGGTAGGGGAAAAAGGCTGCAACAAACAGCAGGTTCCCAGGAGCAAAAGTCCTCCCCCGCTTCTTCCAAGTCCGCCGCATGACGGTGGGTCTCCACAGGCGGAGCCAGGTACGGTGGGGGGCCACCTCAAAAATTTCAGCGATCAGTGGGCTCGCTCACAGGTGGATCCCTGGATCCTGCAAATAGTATCTCAAGGGTACAAACTGGAATTCGAGGCGTCTCCACCCCACCGGTTCCTAAAATCTGCCTTGCCGATTACTCCCTCAGACAGGGAGGCTGTGCTAGCGGCAATTCACAAGCTGTATTCCCAGCAGGTGATAATCAAGGTGCCCCTACTTCAACAAGGACGGGGTTACTATTCCACACTGTTTGTGGTACCGAAACCGGACGGTTCGGTGAGACCCATTTTACATTTGAAATCCTTGAACACATACATAAAAAAATTCAAGTTCAAGATGGAATCGCTCAGGGCGGTTATTGCAAGCCTGGACGAGGGGGATTACATGGTATCCCTGGACATCAAGGATGCTTACCTGCATGTCCCCATTTACTATCCTCACCAGGAGTACCTCAGATTTGTGGTACAGGATTGCCATTACCAATTCCAGACGCTGCCGTTTGGACTCTCCACGGCACCGAGGGTGTTTACCAAGGTAATGGCGGAAATGATGATACTCCTTCGAAAAAAGGGAGTTTTAATTATCCCGTACTTGGACGATCTCCTAATAAAGGCGAGGTCCAAGGAGCAGTTGTTGGTGGGAGTAGCACTATCTCAGGAGGTGCTACACCAGCACGGTTGGATTCTGAATATTCCAAAATCACAGCTGGTTCCGACGACACGTCTACTGTTCCTGGGTATGATTCTGGATACAGTCAAGAAAAAAGTTTCTCCCGGAGGAGAAAGCCAAGGAGCTGTCATCTCTAGTCAGAGACCTCCTGAAACCAAAACAGGTATCGGTGCATCACTGCACGCGGGTCCTGGGAAAGATGGTGGCTTCTTACGAAGCAATTCCTTTCGGCAGGTTCCATGCCAGAATCTTTCAGTGGGACCTGTTGGACCAATGGTCCGGATCGCATCTTCAGATGCATCGCCTAATAACCCTGTCTCCAAGAACCAGGGTGTCTCTGCTGTGGTGGCTGCAGAGTGCTCATCTTCTAGAGGGCCGCAGATTCGGCATACAGGACTGGGTCCTGGTGACCACGGATGCCAGCCTTCGAGGCTGGGGGGCAGTCACACAGGGAAGAAACTTCCAAGGACTATGGTCGAGTCAGGAGACTTCCCTACACATAAATATTCTGGAACTAAGGGCCATTTACAATGCCCTAAGTCAGGCAAGATCCCTGCTTCTACACCAGCCGGTACTGATCCAGTCAGACAACATCACGGCAGTCGCCCATGTAAATCGACAGGGCGGCACAAGAAGCAGGATGGCAATGGCAGAAGCCACAAGGATTCTCCGATGGGCGGAAAATCACGTACTAGCACTGTCAGCAGTGTTCATTCCGGGAGTGGACAACTGGGAAGCAGACTTTCTCAGCAGGCACAACCTCCACCGATGAGAGTGGGGACTTCATCCAGAAGTCTTCACGCTGATTGTAAATCGATGGGAACGGCCACAGGTGGACATGATGGCGTCCCGCCTAAACAAAAAACTAGAGAGATATTGTGCCAGGTCAAGGGACCCTCAGGCGATAGCTGTGGACGCTCTAGTGACACCGTGGGTGTATCAGTCAGTTTATGTGTTCCCTCCTCTGCCTCTCATACCAAGGGTACTGAGAATAATAAGAAAACGAGGAGTAAGAACAATACTCGTGGTTCCGGATTGGCCAAGACGAGCGTGGTACCCGGAACTTCAAGAGATGATCTCAGAGGACCCATGGCCTCTGCCGCTCAGACAGGACCTGCTGCAGCAGGGGCCCTGTCTGTTCCAAGACTTACCGCGGCTGCGTTTGACGGCATGGCGGTTGAACGCCGGATCCTGAAGGAAAAGGGCATTCCGGAGGAAGTCATTCCTACGCTGATTAAAGCCAGGAAAGATATAACTGCAAAGCATTATCACCGCATATGGCGGAAATATGTTGCTTGGTGTGAGGCCAAAAAGGCCCCAACAGAGTAATTTCAACTAGCTCGATTTCTGCATTTCCTACAAGCAGGAGTGACTATGGGCCTGAAATTAGGCTCCATTAAGGTACAGATCTCGGCTCTGTCGATTTTCTTCCAGAAAGAACTAGCTTCACTACCTGAAGTTCAGACGTTTGTGAAAGGAGTGCTGCATATTCAGCCCCCGTTTGTGCCTCCAGTGGCACCTTGGGATCTCAACGTGGTGTTGAGTTTCTTAAAATCACATTGGTTTGAGCCACTTAAAACCGTGGATCTAAAATATCTCACGTGGAAAGTGGTCATGTTATTGGCCTTGGCTTCAGCCAGGCGTGTGTCAGAATTGGCAGCTTTGTCATGTAAAAGCCCTTATCTGATTTTCCATATGGATAGGGCGGAATTGAGGACTCGTCCCCAGTTTCTCCCTAAGGTGGTATCCGCTTTTCACTTGAACCAACCTATTGTGGTGCCTGCGGCTACTAGGGACTTGGAGGATTCCAAGTTACTGGACGTAGTCAGTACCTTGAAAATTTATGTTTCCAGGACGGCTAGAGTCAGGAAAACTGACTCGCTATTTATCCTGTATGCACCCAACAAACTGGGTGCTCCTGCTTCTAAGCAGACTATTGCTCGCTGGATTTGTAGCACAATTCAGCTGGCGCATTCTGCGGCTGGACTGCCGCATCCTAAATGAGTAAAAGCCCATTCCACAAGGAAGGTGGGCTCATCTTGGGCGGCTACCCGAGGGGTCTCGGCTTTACAACTTTGCAGAGCTGCTACTTGGTCAGGGGCAAACACGTTTGCAAAATTCTACAAATTTGATACCCTGGCTGAGGAGGACCTTGAGTTCTCTCATTCGGTGCTGCAGAGTCATCCGCACTCTCCCGCCCGTTTGGGAGCTTTGGTATAATCCCCATGGTCCTTTCGGAGTTCCCAGCATCCACTAGGACGTCAGAGAAAATAAGATTTTACTCACCGGTAAATCTATTTCTCGTAGTCCGTAGTGGATGCTGGGCGCCCATCCTAAGTGCGGATTGTCTGCAATACTTGTACATAGTTATTGTTAACTAAAGGGTTATTGTTGAGCCATCTGTTGAGAGGCTCAGTTGTTTTCATACTGTTAAACTGGGTATAGTATCACGAGTTATACGGTGTGATTGGTGTGGCTGGTATGAGTCTTACCCGGGATTCAAAATCCTTCCTTATTATGTCAGCTCGTCCGGGCACAGTGTCCTAACTGAGGCTTGGAGGAGGGTCATAGTGGGAGGAGCCAGTGCACACCAGGTGACCTAAAAGCTCTCTTTAGTTGTGCCCAGTCTCCTGCGGAGCCGCTATTCCCCATGGTCCTTTCGGAGTTCCCAGCATCCACTACGAGAAATAGATTTACCGGTGAGTAAAATCTTATTTTTTTTAACATTGATACAGCAATGTCACAGAAATCACTATTGGAGGAAATTAAGGGGCTTATGGTTTGGGAAGTGCATGGAAAATATATGCCAAACATGGTTATTTTCTGCGTAATCAGTTGTGTTGCTCTCCGTGGTACAGTATTGAAAGTATCCTTTCTGCAGCAGGGTACATTGGTTTTGTCGTATCTGGACGAAAGGTTGCCGTATCTGGACGACTTGCGGATTCTGGCAAACGTCCACGATGTCCTCATTAATTATTTTCCCACCAGCTAAGAGTAGTTACCAACCTGATATCTCTATAACTGTTGATAATGCAACTATCCACCCCACCAGCTCGTTGCCTAGGTGTCACCCTTGACTCTGAACTGTCCTTTGTTCCACACATTCAATCTGTCTCTAAATCATGTTACATGCACCTTAAAAACATATCCAAAATACGCCCTTATCTTACACAAGACACTGCAAAAACTCTAATCCATGCACTCATCATCTCCCGCATTGATTATTGTAATAGTCTCCTTACTGGTCTTCCCAAACATAGGCTATCACCACTTCAATCCATTTTAAATGCAGCTGCGAGGCTAATCTTCCTCGCCAGACGTTCTTCATCTGCTGATCCGCTCTGTCAGTCCCTCCATTGGTTACCGGTTTTCTACCGTGTCAAATATAAAATACTTTTACTTACATACAAGGCTATTAACCAAACTGCACCATCATACATCTCCTCACTCATCTCAAAATATCTCCCTACCAGACCCCTCCGCTCTGCACAAGATCTGCGTCTCTCATCAACATGTATTACCTGTTCCCACTCAAAATTACAGGACTTTACCCGGGCTTCACCCACTCTGTGGAATGCACTCCCACGCACAATAAGACTCTCCTCTAGTCTCCAAACCTTTAAACGTTCTCTGAAAACTCATCTCTTCAGACAAGCCTGACAAATTTCAGACCCACACATATAACCTTAACAGCTTCCCTATCAAGTTACATCCCCTCTGTACAGTCCACATAAACTCACATTTTGTCTTCCAACATTGCTGGGTGATCATATCATATACAACCCATTAAGAACCTAGCAACCTGGGGAACCATTATGTAACAGGTAGCGTCTATCCTTGTGTATCAATGCCTATTTCCCTATAGATTGTAAGCTTGCGAGCAGGGCCTTCCTACCTCTGTCTGTCTTTGCCCAGTTTTGTTCTATAATTGTTGTTCTAATTGTAAAGCGCAACGGAATATGCTGCGCTATATAAGAAACTGCTAATAAATAAATAATAAATCAGTCATCTACACCAGATGATAGACTTCCTACAAGCCCACGGGTGGCTCATGAACTGGAAGAAGTCCTCGCTGGTCCCTGCTCAGAGCATGGTGCATCTGAGGGCACTACTGGACACACACAGTCAATGGCTGTTTCTATCTCCAAATAAGGTCCTGAAACTTCAGGACAGGATCAGATACTTCCTATCTCGCCCAAGTGTGTCGATACACTCGGCGATGCAAGTACTAGGCCTCATGGTGTCGGCGTTTGACATGGTAGAGTACGCTCAATTTTATTCCCGCCCTCTGCAGAGGTTAATCCTTTCCAAGTGGGACGGCCTACCTCATCGGATCAAGTCTCACATGATCTTCTTGACTCCGGAGGTTCGTCTGTCGCTGACCTGGTGGCTACAGGACCAGCAGTTGAGCAGGGGGTCATCCCTTCTGGATCCCCAACTGGGTCCTACGGACTATGGACGCCAATCTGATGGGTTGGGGCGCAGTGTTGGAGCAACACTCTTTTCAGGGTAGGTGGACCATGGAGGAATCACTCCTCCCGATAAACATTCTGCAATTGCGGGCAGTGTTCAATACTTTGTCTATCGCCCTGCCTCTGATACAGAACAGGCCTGTTCAGGTACGGTCAGGCAACGCCACCACGGTGGCATACATAAACCATCAATGTGGCACTTGAAGCCGCATGGCAATGATGGAAGTGTCAAAAATCCTTAGTTGGGTGGAACGCCATCTGGCAGCAATATCGGCAGTGTTCATTCTGGGAGTCCTCAACTGGGAAGTGGATTTCCTCAGTCGTCAGGACGTGCAGGCCGGAGAGTGAAGCCTTCATCAGGAAGTCTTTCAACTCCTAGTGGACAAGTGGGGCCTACCACATGTAGACCGGATGGCGTCTCGATACAATCACAAACTTACGGTGTTCGGATCAAGAACCAGGGATCCTCAAGCAGCTTTCGTGGACACACTGGCAATTCCATGGAACTTTTGGCTGCCATACGTGTTTCCTCCAGTGTTACTCCTGCCTAGGGTACTGCAGAAGTTCAAACAAGGAGGAGGAATACTACTACTTCTAGTCGCTCCAGCGTGGCCAGGACGGCATTGGTTCTCAGACCTACAGGGTCTCTTCTCCTTCCTCAATGCCTAGACGTCCTCCTCGAGGACACTTGTGTCTACCCAGACCTGGCCAGACTGGCTTTGGCTCTTGAAGATTCACCCCTGTGGGCCAAAGGATTCTTTGAGGCGGTTATCCAAACTATGCTGAAGGCCTGCACACCGGCATCTGCGCGGTTTTATTACAGGGTCTGGAATTCTTAACTCACCTGGTGTGCTGCTAAGAATTACAATGCTTACAAATTCAGTATTTCCAGACTTCTGGCTTTTCTACAGCAAGGTCTGCATTTAGGCCTTCGTCTGGCCTCCCTCAAGGTTCATATCTCTGCCTTGTCGGTGTGGTTTCAGAGAAAACTTTAGTCTATTCTTGACGTTCATACTTTCACTCAGGGTGTTTTACGGATTCAGACTCCCTATGTCCCTCCTGTGGCTCACTATAGCATAGGACGCCAGGCCTATTAGGACGCTGCAGTGACTAGTATATGAAGTGGCTAGTTATCAAGTGGCAGCTAAAATCAATAGCAGTGTTATACCTGTATGTTATTAGTTACATCTTCAACTGATACTCAAAATTGACTCCTGTCTCTCCTTTTCGTCAACAGGTAATTACAGCAGAGTGCAGGCCATTGTTTCTTTCTTGCTAAAGATATATTTGGTAATTTCAGCAGAGTGCAGGCCATTGTTTCTTTCTTGCTAAAGATATATTTGGTAATTACAGCAGACCATTGCACATTACTTTGCATGTTTTGAAAATTGTTTTAAGTGGAATAATATCTGTAGTCTGCAAAAACTTATAGTGATTGACTGTGGTTTACAAACCTCACATTTGGTAGTTGATTAATACCTTTTGGTGGAGGGTTGCTGTGTGGGGGAGGGGGTTGTAATCCGAAAGGACATGTGTTTGTAGACTTATTTAGTCAGTATAGCATAGGACGCCAGGCCTATTAGGACGCTGCAGTGACTAGTATATGAAGTGGCTAGTTATCAAGTGGCAGCTAAAATCAATAGCAGTGTTATACCTGTGTTAAACCGAAGGAAAACAGAAGGCAAACAAACAAAATAACAGAAGGACTGCATTACAACCACAAAACTCTGGAACTTTGTGGCCTCTCCTCGCCTCTAACATGAGAACATTAAGACCAGGCTTACCACCTCTCTGGCTGAGAACTTCAAGTCTGACCCTGGGCCTAACCACCAAGATGAACATGGAACTGTGGTGGAAGAGCACCAGGACCAGGCTCAGCAGGGACATCCCCATTGCTTCTGAGTATGCCACCCACATTCTCCTACCCACCCGTACGAAGATCTGATCAAAATAATGTTATCCCAATTTTACTTCTGCCGCTAATTACCTGCTTTTGTGTTTTGTTTTTTTTCCATTGCTCGCTTCACCCCACCATGTGTTTTTCCTGTAATGTTTACCTCCACTGATTGCACACCTTGCCATTGTGCCCTACATGCAGGGTACATCATACTACTACATAAGCATCAGTTTTCCCATATATGAACTTGGCCCTTGTATGGCTCACCTCCCACAGTGTAACCTTCAAAGTGCACCCAACATGGCTGCCCCATATGGTACACTTGTGGATGGGATGAAAAATACATGGACCTTGTGGTTTTGTTGGAACCCTACTCTAAACTGTAGGACTCTGAAATCACCCCCATTTTGTGTCATCTCTTCTAGGGGTGGACTATTCCACCTTGGGTAATCCTACGCTGAGCGCCCAAGATGGCTGCCGCACTTGGTACCTTGTGAGGGTGGAATACATAACCCTTGGAAGTTATTACCCAAAATGCCTACACCAATCCTGCATTATGCTTTCTGGGTGCTTAAGGTTTTCTTTTATGTCTGTGTGGCTTATCTATTGCTATATTACTTAAATCTTCTGTATTATGTGTATTGTTTTTGATGTCTGTAAAGCGCCTTGAGTCCTGTTGGAGAAAGAGCGCTATATAAATAAAATTATTATTATTATTATTATCTGTCTGTTGTCTTGAATGCCCTGAAAGAGTCTCCATTTTTCTTGTGAAAAACTATAAAACCCTATAACAAAGTATAGAAATCATCATTAACTGCTACCTAATTCCATCTTGCAGTAGACTCACCCAACTTATTTACTAGGAACCTGTGACAGGTATTCTATGATATGTAATTATTTTCTGTTTAAATTGCTACAGCTAGTTACATAAATTTACATTTGTATTTAAAAAAAAAAAAAGACACAAAGGAGAGAAAATATGGATAAGGCTAGAAAGGTCTTTTATGTGACCGCTTAATAAGGGGATTTTTGTATACTCACTATTCACTGTTAAATCCTTTTCTTTGAATCTGGCTGGGGGGACACTCTCTTACCATGGGTTGTAGCATGGGACTGCAGGAGCTGGCATAGTTTTAAGACCTAAGCTTTTCCCCAGCCAGATTCAGAGAAGACTCAGGCTGCCAGACCAGAGAAATGTATGCCCAAAGTGGGCATCGCCAGAGGCAAACCTCTGGAAGTGACAGGAATAAGCAAACATGTTGACAGTGGACCAGGTAGTTGCCAGGCCACAGCTGCTCCGTAGAGGCCACATGCTGTGCCGTCTCCACTTTAGTAGAATGCGCTAGAACCCTATCCAGTGCCAGTCACCCAGAACCAGAATAAGCCTGAGTGATGACTGAACAGCAGGCCAACCACATTACGGAATATTGTAGAGCAGAAGAGACTCCATGCGGCGGATGGAGGAAGTCCTGCCTAAGTACATCCACAGTGCCAGATGACAGAACCAGATTGTCCCGGGAAGCCAGCAAAGAGCCGGAAAGACAATTTTGTGATTCAACTGAAAGGCCGATACAATCTTTGGCTGGAACAAAGTAAATGTACACAGTACCAGCCAAGCATCGTGAAAGCTTAGAAAAGGCAACTTGCAGGACCATGTACAGTATCTGACACGGAAACATGCTGGGGCAATGGCCATAAGGAAGAACAATTTCCAAGTAACAAACTTAAGATCCACTGAAATAGCTGAAAGGGAGCACTCCTAAGAGCCGAGGGGACCAGATTAAGAACCCATAAAGCTACAGGTGTATTAAGCAGCGACTGAATCCGCAACACAACCTGCAGAAAGGTTTGAAATTCTGGAATAATACTACTGGAAAAAAATCAATTGAGCCGAATTCCACACCCTTAAGGAATGAAGATGTAATACCACAGAAGGAGAAAAACCCCTTAGCCTTCAAGAACCCGGGTGTGTAAGCCAATCAAGGAATGTCCTGGTGCAGAAACACCCTGTAGCTACATATCTGGCTGCAGTATAACCTGTCACCCGGGACCTACCAACAGCTGTAGAACGTATGTGTACCAGGACCTGTGGCCAGTCTGGAGCCACCAGGATTACCATCCCATTTATCCTAGACCTACCTGAGCACCCAAGGCAACATTGGAAACGAGTGCAAAATATATGCCTGCTGAAGTCCCATGGAACCTTCATGGCATCCACTGTGAAAGCCAGCAGATCCCTGGACCTTGCACAATACCAGGGAACATTGAAGTTGCGATGAGTGGCCATGAGGTCCACCTCTGGAAAACCCCACTTCTGAACAAACATTTGGAAGATCTCCAGATGGAGTGACATGAGGGGAGAGACGTGGTTCTGCTTTGGATGTTTGCCTCCCAATTTTCCACACCTGGTATGAACACCACCTAGAGCACTGGAATAAAGGTCTCCGCCCAGGAGAGAATGCGGGCTGCAGCCGCCAGCACCCCCTGTGCTCAGAGTTCCTCCCTGGGCATTGATATATGCTAGCACTGTGGCATTGATCGATCAAATCCACACTGGCCGGTATATAAAAACTGTTCTGAGCATGTGAACCGGACGATCAGCCCCTGGCAGTGACAAAGGCCACCGAAGATGCCGCAGCACCCCAACCTAGGAGACTGGCATCTGCGGACACAATGACCCAAGCCGAAGTGACAAAGGATCTGCCCTAAAACATGCTCTGAAATCAGCCATCATTGTAGGGATTGACTAGTGCTGGTGGCCAGAGTAAGAAACGAAGACGAGAGGACAATCCTGTGGACCCCAACCAAGTTTGGAGAATTGTGAAGAATAGTGGGTATGATAGTGCTTCAATAAGGAGATTGATTGGTAGCTGCTTGACCTTTAGGGTTACCAGAGTTCCTTATGATGAATCAAAAAAAAAAAAAAAAAACAGCTAATGTAGTTGATGATGATCAGCGCTTTGTGTGTTTTGAATATTTGTACTGTAGGGTTAAATTAAATAGTCACAGTGCTTTGTTATGGTTAAGTGAGAGGAAGTGTCTGCATAAAAACTAACAATTTAACAAGGTAACAGTGATTTAGATGATACTGTGGGGATAGTATAATACAATTTATTCAAAATAGGTGAGTGTGTTCACCCGAGTATCCCCCAGCGCCGATCAGTCGGGAGCAGTATGATTTACTGGCGCATGGGATCCCGGCACTCGAATACCGATGCCAGGATCCCGATGTGTACGGAGCCGACGGGTGAGTAAGGGGTGTTCTCACCTCTCCCCAACCCCCTAACACATTCTTGCCACAGCCTAACCTTCCCCCACCCCCGTAGGTGCCTAAACCTAACCCCCTGTCCCCGCAGCCCAACCCTAACCCTTCAAGGGGGTGCCTAACCTCCCAGAACGCAGACTAAACCTAACCTCCCCCCTCCCCGCGGCTCACCTGCCTTGCGTTGCAGTCTCTCCATGTTCGGGAATCCGGCTGTCTGCGTCTACACAGCATCAAGGACTGCACCACGAGCTCCAGGTCAGGTCAGCGCTCCTCCCGTTGCGGCTGCTGGACAGCAAGTCGCCTCCAGTTCCCTGCAGCCGCTGCAGTCCCACTGTGTGCTGCTACAAGCAGTACACAGCCAACCTGTATGTAAAAAAGAAAAAAAAGACAAATTTAAAACAACTAGCTGCAGCCCTCGAAACAACCCCCCTTTTCCCCCATAACATTCTCAATTCAGAAGGTACTTAAATCAAAGAAAAGATTAAATCTATACACACACTGCCGCTGGCTGTTTATGAAAGACAATTCGGCTTGTATAATAATAAATGTAACAAATGTATTAAATTACACACAGTAAATAGGATGGCAATAAAAGCAATATGGTAAAAATGATGGTCTCTGTGTTTATGGGTGGAGTTGCCACAGGTATAAATGAGATGGCTGACTAGGACTTGATTAGTATGTTGACTGTTCCTGTATTGGGAATGGATAGCATACCGGATAAGAAATTTGCAGTGTCCCATGAGCAGTGGGTATATTACCAGTGGGCCGATTTCGGATGGTGCAGTCCACTTAAATCAAAATGACCTGCTGGAGGGTTGCAGAGGGGAGGAGCTTACTTCTTAAAGCTAAAATTTTAATTTAAGTGCCAGGTACTGCAGCCCCATCCTAGGCTTTGCGGTTAGCATACCGCTCGCCAGGATCCCGGCTGACACAATACCGCCGCCGGGATCCTGACAGGGGCACCATACCATCGCCGGTATACCGACGAGGTAGTTGTTTCCCCCTCTGTGGGTGTCCAAGACACCCATAGAGGGAGAATAGAACGCTCACCACCGAGCCCGCAGCGTGGAGAGTGCAGCAATCTGCCGCTCGGGATCCTGACGTTCGGCATCCCGGGCGCCTGTATACCATACTGATCCCCATCCTACAACCCATGGTACCAGTGTCCCCCAGCATGGATGAAAGAGAAAATGAATATTGTGAGCCTTCATGTACATTGCTGTATTTAGAACTGTTGTGTGTTTCTGGAAAACATGACACTTAAATCTCCTATCACTGGATCTCATTAATCTTTATCTATCTTCTCTTTAGAGGTGTTTATATGTGGTGGTTACAATGGAGAGGTTATCTTGGGAGATCTCTGGAAGCTAAACCTGCAGACCTTTCAGTGGACAAAGCTTCCTGCTCTGATGCCTGAACCAGCGTACTTCCATTGTGCGGCGGTGACACCGGTATGTCCTACTTGTCTCTTGTACTTAGCCAAATAAACAGCACCTTTTATACAGATTTTGTCAATTTGTTGAAATGAATCAGTAAGAAAATTGTATATGTTTTACTAGGTAATCCATGCAGTGGCTAACTGCGCACCATAACATTTAATAGTGATAAAACTAGATCTTCATCTGATCATATGTTTATTTCATTTTAGTTAATAGCTTGTATGGTTCCTGCTCATGTTATCTTTTTGTGTGTATTAATGTTTTGTTTTTTTGCCCTGTGACTATAGGCTGGCTGCATGTATATCCATGGAGGTGTAGTTAATATTCAGCAGAACAAGCGGACTGGATCTTTATTCAAAATTTGGCTTGTCGTGCCCAGCCTCCTAGAACTGTGCTGGGAGAACTTGCTAAAAAGCTTCCCCCACCTTGCTCACCTTCCTGCAAATCAGCTACTACAACTTGGACTATCACAGGGACTCATAGAGAGGTTAAAATGAAAACGCCCATTCCGCTATCTTGCTCTGAGTTCTGCAGTGTTTAAGGAGCCTTCCCCGGGAGCACGCTGCTAATAAGATCTGGATGCCTGGACCTTACTAAAACAAAATCTGTGGCCTTCAATCCTTTTCACGTTTTAACAATACCAGCGCATACATCAGTGGTTTTAAGATTGATGCCTTTATGGCCATGATAACTTTTTATTCACAGTGAGGTTTAAGACTATTTATGCTTTAACACATGCTTTTAACTGATATTTAACTTATTTGTTTCATCTTTGTTAGACTCGTTCCCTCCCCCATTCTGCTTCAGTCTTGGTCTTGCAACCTGTGTGCTCTTATCGCATTGTAGTCTGTAGGAATATGTAGTATCTGCTCCCGCTGTCTGACTCTCATTCTTTATATAGCAGGTGGGATCTGTGCAATTCATGCCATCTTATTACCACAACATTCTGCCTTACATTCTGCCTTGTCTTCACCTAGACACCTGACATAAGGCCTTTGCTTAATGAATTGCTCTGTCAGCCCTACTTGTGCAGTCATGTGGCTGATCTGGATAGTTCATTCCAAGTCTGCAGTTATAACACATTGTGGATGTAATAACAAACTGAACTGAAGACACTCTGGTAGTAACTGTGATCTGGGCATGTATTAAAAGTACACAATATGCTAAAACTGTGAAAACGAGGTTCTATGTCCATGCTCCAACAATCTCTTGCTCATGCTGCCTATGACTGCCATGCTGCAAATAACACTACAGCTCTCAGTATCTGCTCTTGCTTGGACATCAGAATAGGAAGACTAATCACATAACCTTGGCGGGTGGTCTTCTGTTTGCCGGCGGTCGGGCTCCCGGCGCTCAGTATACCGGCGCCGGGAGCCCGACAGCCGGCGCCGGGAGCCCGACAGCCGGCATACGACACTTATTTTCCCTCGTGGGGGTCCACGACCCCCATAGAGGGAGAATAAAATAGTGTAGCGCGCCACCGTGCCCGTAGCGTGGCGAGCGTGGCGAGCGCAGCGAGCCCGCAGGGGGCTCATTTGCGCTCGCCAAGCTGTCGGTAAGCCGGCGGTCGGGCTCCCGGCGCCGGGATGCTGGTCGCCGGTAGCCCGACCGCCGGCCAGCCGTAGTGAACCCAACCTTGGCAGATGGCCAATTTCCTCACTACTGTATCGGGTGCATTGAGATGACCCAACCTAGGGGCAGGTTTTATTTACATTTTATGTTTTGATACATTTTTTCAACCTGTTGTGTTTTTTTTTTTCTTTCTCCAAATATGAGATTTTTCTCATTATGGGCATGCTGTTATCAGATTCACTGCTACTGTTTGTGGACCAGACTGTATGAAATCTTAAAAAGAGAATGATTAGTTATCATCAAAACATCGGACTGTCCTGATGATCTACTGTTCTGTAATGGTTTGACTAACAAGTTATAATGCAAACAGAATGGGCCTAATAAGCCTTTCAGCTCCTGTCAGTTTGACTAGAGAACAATGGTACATAATATAATGGTCATCAGTTGGTTAGAAACTAGTCACTCTATGGCAAGTATATACTTTTTTTTTTTTTTTTCTACATCAAATAGACTGGCTATTATTTTCAATGTACCTAACCTCTGATGTATAGGCTTCAAGCTAAGTGACTGAAGTATTGGTCTTTTCATACGTCCATAGCTTATGGTATATTCATTGTCCATACATAGATTTTGCTTGTATTTATGTACAGCAGAGACTACAATGGTGTATTCATAATGTAAAATCCCATAGTCTAGATGCTTGTCAGTAATTGGTGAAAAGCTTTATAACAGCATGATGGGGAGTGCATGTGACAGTCTGCCATAATACTATACTCTGCGCTAAATTGATAGTGAATTATCTGCCAAACATTTGGGGATGTAGTTCTAAAGGGGTGACCTTGAGCGCTAAGTATAAAGCGGTACTAATATTAAGTGCAAAACACAAAGTGTGGTACTTATTATTATGCAACTTTCAATTTTGCACTCAAATCCATTGAGAGGCAGCCACCGATTTTGTCTCCAAGCTTTGCTGGATTAGAGGGACTTGGATTGATATTTTTACTGTAACTCTCCTGGTGCATTTAAAATTGTGTGGGGTACATGAAACTAAGCCTTTGTGTTAACCAGCAGAGTGTATTTTATAGATTGCACAGCGATAAAAACTTTCAATGGCCATGTGCCCAGAATACACGTTTCCTTTTTTGTTGTAGTAATAGTTCAGCTTGGAATGTGTTTTGCATAAACTTTCAGTGCCTTTTTTCTTTCTTTTTTTTTCTTCTTAAAACCTAACCTGTGTGTGCTATCCATTATTAAAACCTTTTGTTATTTTTGTTATAAAGCAGTGTCTTAGCAATAACATTCAGCCTGTGCACTCACTGAATATATTTAACACAAGCCTGCTTCCTGTGATTCATTTGTTACAAACTGAAGCAGTTTCCCGCAAAACTTTAATATTACCTGGACACTAAGAATTGAGGGGGGGGGGAAGAGGAGAGAGAGACTATGAATCGTGTTATAGGATTTTGGTTTTGTCCGATTCCTTTCCTTAGTATAGCAATCCCATGGTGCTGGCAACTGTTTTTGGGATCATGAGTCCATGTTTGAATGTTTGTCATTTATCACCAGTGTATTTTACAATTGCTCACTTGAATTTTTAGATCTTGCTTTCTTTGTGCTGTTGCTGCTAACGAACCTTGGCAGATGTGACTGTGGCTTATTTCATAGGTTTTTGCCATGTGGCATCTGAAATTGTCCAGAAAAACTCTCTCCTAAGGAAAGCTACGTAATTTGGTATTGATGGCTGTTACAATGGGACATGTGAACATTGCATTAATTGTTTGTTTTTAATTTGCTTGAAGCGACTATGCTGCCTTAACCTAAATCAGTCCAGAAATAAAGGAGCCATACTAGAGGAGGGGGGACAGCTCACACCCATAACTTCTAGAGTACTAGAAGTGATAGGGTTAATGCAGTCATAAGCCTTTCACAGCTGTAAAAACTAACTTCCTCCGCATGATTTATGAAGTACTGTATATGAGAAACGTTAAGTGTTTTCAGCTTTTAAAATGTGTACTTTCTATTGTAAAAATCCATGTGCAATATTAAGCATTCTGTCCATGCATGTTATATGCATTGTATAATTTTACGTCTTTTTTTTTTTTTTTTTTTAACTGAATTAAATTTTTCTTTTTTTTATGCTTAAGTTTGTGGCTTTACATTTTTTGGAGAGATTTTTGGTTTGATTCATAGTTTGTCTTTTAAACAGCTCTGGTATCTCTACATTTTCTCTAACATGCATTACTTTATCGGTAACAAAACAAGCATCTAGATGCTGCCATTAAGAAACGATTAAGTGCCTAATTCAGCATGGGTAGTAGCTGTGCGAAATATCGCACAACTACATACCATTTACATAGGACATGTGGTACCATTTACATTGCACATCTGTTGAAATTGCCTAATAGTGATTTCTCTTACGTCCTAGAGGATGCTGGGGTCCAATTTAGTACCATATGGTATAGACGGGTCCTTTGGGAGCCACTGTCACTCCTCCCTCTATGCCCCTCCTACCAGACTCTGTTTAGAAATTGTGGCCGGAGGAGCTGGTCACAGCTAGGGGAGCTCCTAGGAGTTTCTCTAACGTCCTAGTGGATGCTGGGGACTCCGTAAGGACCATGGGGAATAGACGGGCTCCGCAGGAGACAGGGCACTTTAAGAAAGAATTTGGATACTGGTGTGCTCTGGCTCCTCCCTCTATGTCCCTCCTCCAGACCTCAGTTTGAATCTGTGCCCAGACGAGCTGGGTGCTACTTGGTGAGCTCTCCTGAGCTTGCTAAAAAGAAAGTGTTTTGTTAGGTTTTTTTTTTTTTTTTCAGAGAGATCTGCTGGCAACAGACTCTCTGCTACGTGGGACTGAGGGGAGAGAAGCAGCCCTACTCACTGAAGATAGGTCCTGCTTCTTAGGCTACTGGACACCATTAGCTCCAGAGGGATTGTACACAGGATCGCACCCTTGGTCGTCCGATCCCGGAGCCTCGCCGCCGTCCCCCTCGCAGAGCCAGAAGACAGAAGCCGGTGACAGAAGCAAGAAGACTTCGAAATCGGCGGCAGAAGACTCCAGTCTTCATATGAGGTAGCTCACAGCACTGCAGCTGTGCGCCATTGCTCCCACACTAAACCCTCATACTCCGGTCACTGTAGGGTGCAGGGCGCGGGGGGGGGGCGCCCTGGGCAGCATTTAGAGAACCTCTTGGCAAAAGTGGGCATATATACAGTTGGGCACTGTATATATGTATGGGCCCCCGCCATATTTTAACACAAACGCTGGACAGAAGCCCGCCGCTGAGGGGGCGGGGCTTCTTCCTCAGCACTCGCCAGCGCCATTTTCTCTCCACAGCTCCGCTGAGAGGAAGCTCCCCAGGCTCTCCCCTGCAGAATCATGGTTGAAGAGGGTAAAAAGAGAGGGGGGGGGCACATAAATTTGGCGCAAAAACAGTATATACAGCAGCTACTGGGTTAACACTAAGTTACTGTGTGATTCCTGGGACATATAGCGCTGGGGTGTGTGCTGGCATACTCTCTCTCTGTCTCTCCAAAAGGCCTTGTGGGGGAACTGTCTTCAAATAGAGCATCCCCTGTGTGTGTGGTGTGTCGGTACGCTTGTGTCGGCATGTTTGCCGAGGAAGGCTATGTGGAAACAGAGCGGGAGCAAATGAATGTGGGGTCGCCGCCGACACCCGATTGGATGTATATATGGAAGGTTTTAAATGATAATATTACTTCCTTGCATAAAAGGTTGGATAAAGCTGAAGCATTGGGACAGCCGGGGTCTCAGCCCATGATCCTATGTCGCAGAGGCCGTCAGGGTCTCAGAAGCGCCCACTATCCCAAATTGTTGACACGGATATCGACACGGATTCTGACTCCAGTGTCGATGGCGATGATGCAAAGTTACAGCCATCCGTTACATGATTATAGCAATGAAAGCTGTGTTGCAGCTCACAGAGGAAACCCCAGTCCCTGACAAGAGGGTTTATATGTATGGGAAAAAGGCAAGAGGTGACCTTTCCCCCTTCACATGAGTTAAATGAGTTATGTGAAAAGGCTTGGGAATCTCCAGATAGATAACTGCAGATTTCCAAACGGATGCTTATGGCGTATCCTTTCCCGCTAACGGACAGGTTACGCTGGGAATCCTCCCCTAGGGTAGACAAAGCTTTAACACGCTTATCCAAGAGGGTTGCCCTGCCATCACAGGATACGGCCACCCTAAAAGATGCTGCGGATAGAAAGCAGGAGGGTATCCTGAAGTCTGTTTATACACATTCAGGTACCTTACTAAGGCCGGCGATTGCGTCGGCCTGGATGTGTAGTGCTGTAGCAGCATGGACAGATACCTTATCTGAGGAACTTGATACCTTGGGCAAGGATACTATATTACTGACCCTGGGGCATATAAAAGACGCTGTCCTTTATATGAGAGATGCTCAAAGAGACATTAGCCTACTGGGCTCTAGAATAAATGCAATGTCGATTTCTGCCAGAAGGGTCCTCTGGACTCGGCAATGGACAGGAGATGCCGACTCAAAAAGGCACATGGAGGTTTTACCTTACAAGGGTGAGGAGTTGTTTGGGGAGGGTCTCTCGGACCTGGTCTCCACAGCTACAGCTGGAAAGTCAAATTTTTTGCCATATGTTCCCTCACAACCTAAGAAAGCACCGTATTACCAAATGCAGTCCTTTCGATCACAAAAAGGCAAGAAAGTCCGAGGTGCGTCCTTTCTTGCCAAAGGCAGGGGTAGAGGAAAGAAGTCCTCCCTGGCTTCCACTAAATCCACCGCATGACGCTGGGGCTCCACAGGCGGAGCTAGGCCCGGTGGGGGCGCGTCTCCGAAATTTCAGCCACAAGTCTGTTCACTCCCAGGTGGATCCCTGGGCTATAGAGAGTGTGTCTCAGGGATACAAGCTGGAATTCGAAGAGATGCCCCCTCACCATTACCTCAAATCGGCCCTGCCAGCTTCCCCCTTAGAGAGGGAAATAGTGTTAGCTGCAATTCACAAATTGTATCTTCAGCAGGTGGTGGTAAAGGTTCCCCTCCTTCAACAGGGAAGGGGTTACTACTCGACCATGTTTGTGGTACTGAAACCGGACGGTTCGGTCAGACCCATATTGAATTTAAAATCCCTGAACATGTACCTGAAAAGGTTCAAGTTCAAGATGGAATTGCTCAGAGCGGTCATCGCAAGCCTGGAAGGGGGGGATTTTATGGTGTCTCTGGACATAAAGGATGCTTACCTTCATGTCCCCATTTATCCACCTCATCAGGAGTACCTCAGATTTGTGGTACAGGATTGTCATTACCAATTCCAGACGTTGCCGTTTGGTCTCTCCACGGCACCGAGAATATTTACCAAGGTAATGGCGGAAATGATGGTGCTCCTGCGACGGCAAGGAGTCACAATTATCCCATACTTGGACGATCTCCTCATAAAGGCGAGGTCCAGAGAGCAGTTGCTGATCAGCGTGGCACGCTCTCGGGAAGTGTTACAACAGCACGGCTGGGTTCTAAATATTCCAAAGTCACAGTTGATTCCTACGACTCGTCTGCCCTTCCTGGGCATGATTCTGGACACAGGCCAGAAGAGGGTTTATCTCCCGATGGAGAAGGCTCAGGAGCTCATGACACTGGTCAGAGACCTATTAAAACCAAAACAGGTGTCTGTGCATCTCTGCACGCGAGTCCTGGGAAAGATGGTGGCATCATACGAGGCCATTCCCTTCGGCAGGTTCCATGCGAGGACCTTTCAATGGGATCTGTTGGACAAGTGGTCCGGATCACATCTACAAATGCATCGGCTGATCACCCTATCCCCCAGGGCCAGAGTGTCTCTCCTGTGGTGGCTGCAGAGTGCTCACCTTCTCGAGGGCCGCAGATTCGGCATTCAGGACTGGGTCCTGGTGACCACGGACGCAAGCCTCCGATGGTGGGGAGCAGTCACACAGGGAAGAAATTTCCAAGGTCTGTGGTCAAGTCAGGAGACTTGCCTTCACATCAACATCCTGGAACTAAGGGCAATATACAACGCCCTACGTCAAGCGGAGACCCTGCTTCGCGACCGATCGGTGCTGATTCAGTCAGACAACATCACCGCAGTGGCTCATGTAAACCGCCAAGGCGGCACAAGGAGCAGGGTGGCGATGGCGGAGGCCACCAGAATTCTTCGCTGGGCGGAAAATCACGTAAGTGCACTGTCAGCAGTGTTCATTCCGGGAGTGGACAACTGGGAAGCAGACTTCCTCAGTAGGCACGACCTCCACCTGGGAGAGTGGGGACTTCATCAAGAAGTCTTCACGCAGATTGCAAGTCGGTGGGAACTGCCACAAGTAGACATGATGGCATCCCGCCTCAACAAAAAGCCACAGAGGTATTGCGCCAGGTCAAGAGACCCTCAGGCGATAGCTGTAGACACACTAGTGACACCGTGGGTGTTCCAGTCGGTCTATGTATTTCCTCCTCTTCCTCTCATACCCAAGGTGCTGAGAATCATAAGAGGAGGAGTGAGAACAATACTCATTGTTCCGGATTGGCCAAGAAGGACTTGGTATCCAGAGCTGCAAGAAATGCTCACAGAGGACCTATGGCCTCTACCTCTAAGACAGGACTTGTTGCAACAGGGGCCCTGTCTGTTCCAAGACTTACCGCGGCTGCGTTTGACGGCATGGCGGTTGAACGCCGGATCCTAGCAGAAAAAGGCATTCCGGATGAGGTTATTCCTACGCTGATAAAGGCTAGGAAGGACGTGACTGCTAAACATTATCACCGTATATGGCGAAAATATGTTGCTTGGTGTGAGGCCAGGAATGCCCCTACGGAGGATTTCCAGCTGGGCCGTTTCCTTCACTTCCTACAGTCTGGAGTGACTTTGGGCCTAAAATTGGGTTCCATTAAGGTCCAGATTTCGGCCCTATCCATTTTCTTTCAAAAAGAACTGGCTTCTCTTCCTGAAGTTCAGACGTTTGTAAAGGGAGTGCTGCATATTTAGCCCCCTTTTGTGCCTCCAGTGGCACCTTGGGATCTTAACATGGTGTTGAGTTTCCTGAAGTCACACTGGTTTGAGCCACTTAAAACCGTGGAGTTAAAATTTCTCACGTGGAAGGTGGTCATGCTATTAGCCTTGGCTTCAGCTAGGCGTGTGTCAGAATTAGCGGCTTTGTCACACAAAAGCCCCTATCTGGTTTTCCATATGGACAGGGCGGAATTGCGGACCCGTCCGCAATTTCTGCCAAAAGTGGTGTCATCTTTTCATATTAACCAACCTATTGTGGTGCCTGTGGCTACTCGTGACTTGGAGGATTCCGAGTTACTAGATGTGGTCATGGCTTTGAAGGTTTTTGTAGCCAGAACGGCTAGAGTCAGGAAAACTGAGTCACTGTTTATCCTGTATGCACCAACAAGCTGGGTGCTCCTGCTTCAAAGCAAACTATTGCTCGCTGGATCTGTAACACGATTCAGCAGGCTCATTCTGCGGCTGGATTGCCGCTGCCAAAATCAGTAAAAGCCCATTCCACAAGGAAGGTGGGCTCTTCTTGGGCGGCTGCCCGAGGGGTCTCGGCATTACAGCTTTGCCGAGCAGCTACTGGGTCGGGTTCAAACACTTTTGCAAAGTTCTACAAGTTTGATACCCTGGCTGAGGAGGACCTTGTGTTTGCTCATTCAGTGCTGCAGAGTCATCCGCACTCTCCCGCCAGTTTGGGAGCTTTGGTATCATCCCCATGGTCCTTATGGAGTCCCCAGCATCCACTAGGACGTTAGAGAAAATAAGATTTTACTTACCGGTAAATCTATTTCTCGTAGTCCGTAGTGGATGCTGGGCGCCCGTCCCAAGTGCGGACTTCTTCTGCAGTGCTTGTATATAGTTATTGCTTACATAAGGGTTATGTTATATTTGCATCCTATTGTTGTTCATACTGTTAACTGGGTAAGTTTATCACAAGTTATACGGTGTGATTGGTGTGGCTGGTATGAGCCTTGCCCTGGATTCCAAAATCCTTTCCTTGTACTGTCAGCTCTTCCGGGCACAGTTTCTTTAACTGAGGTCTGGAGGAGGGACATAGAGGGAGGAGCCAGAGCACACCAGTATCCAAATTCTTTCTTAAAGTGCCCTGTCTCCTGCGGAGCCCGTCTATTACCCATGGTCCTTACGGAGTCCCCAGCATCCACTACGGACTACGAGAAATAGATTTACCGGTAAGTAAAATCTTATTTTTTCTAGTTTTATTATTTTCTTGAGTTAGTTAGGTACAGGGAGGCTGCTGGCAACAGCCTCCCTGCTTCGTGGGACTTAGGGGTGGGGTCGCGTAGGAACCAACTTCCTGAAGAGTTAATGGTTTTCTATCTCCGCTGACAGGGCACTGAGCTCCTGAGGGTGCTGATCGTTAGCTGCTCCAGGTGACCGCTCACTCCCGCAGCATGCCGCCACCCCCTAACAGAGCCATAAGATTGAAGATGTGATGAGTACAGCGCCGGCGTCCTGGTTAGCGGGTCGCCGGCGGGTATGTGCGGCACAAGGGTGGGAGCGCAGCTCTGACAGTCTGCGATACGGGAAGGGAGTGTGATAATACAACTAATTACCCTATTAAGGGTGGTTAGTCAGCGCCAGGCTTTTATCGTAGTAATTGCCTATAGGGGCGCTGTGTGGCTGGCTCCTTATACTCTGACTCTCTCTGAAGGTACTCTGGGGGAAATTGTGGCTGACATTTTCCTGTGTGTGTGTGTATTTATCCCACATTACCATGTCCAAGGACTCTGTGTGTCCTGTGCTGCAGAGTGTTTAATCTTCTCCCGAGGAGTCTATTCCATGTACTCAGGAATGCAGTATACTGTCTCAGCCTTCTGAATCCGAACGACCATGGGTGGATTCTTTAAGGGGGATGATATCCCAGATTTCAACTAGGATGTCACATTCTGAGAGGGAGACACAATTTTTCAGAAAATATGTGGAGGGCTTGCAAACTTTGGCCCCCACTACTTCGTCTAAAAACCCACCTGCATACCCACATAAACGTCCACTTGTCCAGATAATGCAAGCTGACATGGATACCGACTCTGATACAGGGAACGGCAAGGGGGATATGCCTCCCTTGCTAAAGGGATGCAACTAATGATTGAAGCCATTACCGATGTTTTACACATGACTGAGAAGGTACCTGAGCAGGAAGAGGAGACTTGCTTTACTGTAAATAAGACATCCTCGCTTACCGACCCTGCTTCTAAGGAGTTAAACTCCTTGTTTGAAAAATCCTGGGAAAACCCAGAGAAAAAAAATCCAGATCCCTAAAAGAATTCTTTGCTTTTCCTTTCCCTGAAGAGGACAGGAAAAAGTGGGAAAAATCCACCTGTAGTAGACGCTTATGTATCTAGGTTGTCAAAAAAACACCTTAAAGGAGACGGCGACCGCAAGATATAGACTACGCTCAAATCACCATACACGGCTACAGGTATGTCCTTAAGGCCCACTATTGCTTGTGCGTGGATTTCTAAAGCCATAGTAAAGTGGTCAGGCACATTACTAGAGGAATTAGATACTATGGACAAGAGTGACATTGACTTGTTTTTACGTCACATACAGGATTCGGCAGGTTTCATGGTGGGAGCCATGAAGGACATTGGCCTGCTTAATCTAAGGGCTACTTCCATGGCAGTCTTGGCACGCAGAGGACTCTGGCTACACCAATGGATTGCGGATGCGGAATCCAAGAAGAGCGTGGAAAATCTGCCCTTCACAGGTCAGGCACTGGATGCGTGGATATCCACAGCAACTGCGGGTAAGTCTACTTTTCTTCCCTCCGCAGCTGCACCGGCTAAGAAATCTTATCCTACGCTGCAGTCCTTTCGGACCGCGAAATTTAAAAAAATCCAAGGGTCCCCCCACCTTCTTTAGAGGAGGTCTGGGAAAGTCCAGAAAACTTGCACCAACAGGTTCCCAGGAGCAGAAACCAGGTTCTGCTTCCTCCAAGTCTTCAACATGACGGTGGATCTCACAGCCTGGGGATCGGGCAGGTGGGAGCGAGACTAGAAGATTTCAGTCACGTCTGGGCGGCGTCGTGCCTAGACCCCTGGGTAAAAGATAGTTACCCAGGGGTACAGACTGGAATTTCAAGTACTCCCACCTCACAGATTCTTCAAATCAGGCTTACCAGCTTAGCTGACAGTACAATTCTGCAGGAAGCCATTCAAAAAATGTATAAAAACAAAATGTCACTGTTCCAGTTCCACCTCACCTAAAAAACAGGGGTTATTACTCAAACCTGCTTGTGGTACCAAAGCTGGCCGGTTCGGTAAGGCCAATATTGAACCAAAAGTCCTTGAACCCATACTTACAAGTGTTCAAGATGGAGTCTCTGAGAGCGGTGGTCTCAGGTCTGGAGGAGGGGGAATTCCTGGTATATCAAGGATGCGTACCTTCACATTCCGATCTGGCCACCTCACCAGAATTATCTAAGGTTTGCACTACTGTACTGTCACTACCAGTTCCAGGCCCTACCATTTGGCCTCTCCACAGCACCGAGGGTGTTCACCAAGGTCATGGCGGAGATGATGCTCCTTCTCCACAAACGGGGAGTGAACAATGATTCCATATCTGCAACAGCTTCTACCTGGAAGATGCCTTTATCAGCAGATCGTCCAGAGTATTGCTCTCTCAACTCGACTACTCCAGAATCATGGGTGGATCCTGAACTTCCAAAGTCACATTGGGAACCGGCAAGGAGCCTACCTTTCCTGGGGATGATACGCGACACGGAAGTGCAGCGGGTATTTCTACCTCTGGAGAAAGCGTTGGTGAGCCAATCAATGGTCCGGGATGTCTTCAAACCAGCTCGGGTATCGGTGCATCAGTGCATGCGCCTTCTGGGAAAGATGGCGGCCTCCTACAAGGCCCTACAGTACGGAAGATTCCATGCACGGGTCTTCCAGCTGGATCTCCTGGACAAGTGGTCGGGATCTTCACATGCACCAGCGGATACGCCTGTCGCTGAAAGCCAGGATTTCACTCCTCTGGTGGCTGCAAACTCCTCAGTTGCTCGAGGGCCACAAGTTCTGGATTCTTCAAACCATGGATACAAGCCTCAGAGGTTGGGGAGCAGTCATCCAGGGGGTAAACTTCCAAGGTAGGTGGTCAAGTCAGTAATCTGTCCTTCCAATAAACGTTCTTGAACTAAGGGCCATATACAACAGCCTTCTACAAGCGGCACATCTTCTGCAAGATCGGGCCATTCAGGTTCAGTCGGACAACGTCACAGCGGTGTCTTACATAAATAGGCAGGGCGGAACGAAGAGCAGAGCTGCAATGTCAGAGCTAAAGAGAATCCTCCTCGGGGCAGAAAAGCCGTCGATCTTCATTCCGGGAGTGGACAACTGGGAAGTGGACTTCCTCAGCAGACATGATCACCATCCAGGAGAATGGGGACTCCACCCGGAGGTTTTTGCAGAGGTAACAAGCCGGTGGGGTGTACCTCACACAGACATGATGGCCTCTCGCCTCAACAAGAAGCTTCGGCAGTACTGTTCTAGGTCAAGAGACACGCAAGTAGTGGCAGTGGATGCCCTGGTATCTCTGTGGGTGTTCCACTGAGTATATGTATTCCCTCCACTTCCACTCATCCCAAGGATTCTCAAACTAATCAAAAGAACAAAAGTTCAGCCGATCCTCATTGCTCCGGACTGTCTAAGACGGGCTTGGTATGCGGATCTTCTGGAATTAATGCTGGAGGATCCGCTTCCTCTTCGCGAGGACCTTCTACAACAGGGGCCGTTTGCCTATCAAGACTTACCATGGCTACGTTTGACGGCATGGAGGTTGAACGCCAGATCTTAGGTAGGAAGGGCATTCCGAACAAGGTCACTCCTACTCTGATCCAAGCTAGGAAGGGGGTAATGTCTAAACATTACCATCGGATTTGGAAAAAGTAGGTCTTGGAGTGAATCCAAGAAGTTTCCTACGGTGGAGTTTCAACTGGGACGTTTCCTCTTTCTGCAAGCTGGTGTGGGATGTGGACCTATGCTTGGGCTCCATCAAGGTCCGGATTTCTGCCTTGTCCATTTTCTCCCAGAAACAATTGGCTGCTCTTCCTGAGGTTCAGACTTTCTTGAAAGGAGTTCTGCACCTCCAACCACCCTTTGTGCCTCCTACGGCACCTTGGGATCTTAATGTGGTGCTGCAGTTCCTGCAATCGTATTGGTTCGAACTTTTACAGGTGGACGTAAAGTTTCTTACTTGGAAGACAGTCACACTGTTAGCATTGGCATCTGCAAAACGTGTGTCTGAATTGGGAGCATTGTCGCACAAGAGCCCCTACTTGATTTTCCATGAAGATAGGGCTGAACTCAGAACACGTCAGCAATTTCTTCCAAAGGTTGTGTCGGCTTTTCATATCAACCAACCTATTGTGGTGCTTAGTGGCTACTGACACCTCAATTATTTCAAAGTCCCTGGATGTTGCGCGGGCTTTGAAAATATACGGTATGTGAAGAGAACTACTTGTCACAGGCAGTCTGACGCATTTTTTGTCCTTTATGATCCCAAGAAGATTGGGTGTTCTGCTTCTAAGCAGACCATTTCTTGCTAGATCAGGCTTACTATCCAGCATGCTTATTCAACAGCATGTTTGGTTGTCTAAAATCTGTTCAGGTCCACTCTACACGTAAAGTGGGTTCTTCCTGGGCGGCTGCCGGGGTGTCTCAGCTCTTCAGCTTTGCCGAGCGGCTACTTGTCAGGGTCGAACATGTTTACCAACTTTTACAAGTTCGATACTTTGACCAAACTTTAGGTCCTCAGAAGCCAATCAGTTCTGCAGGAACCTCTGCGCACTCCCTCCCGTACTGCGAGCTTTGGTACATCCCCATGGTACTAAATTGGACCCCAGCATCCTCTAGGATGTAAGAGAAAATAGTATTTTAATTACCTACCTGTAAATCCTTTTCTCGTAGTCTGTAGAGGATGCTGGGCGCCCGCCCAGTGCTTCGTATTCCTGCATGGTTGCTTGGTTAAGTTTGTTGGTTCAGCTGTTGCTGACTCGTTCCAAGCTCGTTAGCATTGAAACACAATTGAAATATTCACCTTAAAACTGGTGCTGATAGCACCCCCACTAGACCACCATGTCAGGAGGAGGAGGTAAACTCTCCCTGTTAGCTAATCCCTCCATCCCCCATGGCACTTTTCCTCTAAGAAGCATCCCATCCACTACATGGGGTAAAAATAGGGGATTCTGTACTGGAAAAAGATTATAGTGTTCACATAGATAACAAACTGAGCAGTAGTAACCAAAGTAGGAATTAAGCAAAAAAAAAGCCAACAAAGTATTAGCATGCAGTGGGGAATTGAGGCAAGGAATGAGTGTTATACTCCCATTATGTAAATTATTAGTGAGGCCACATCTCAAATACTGTGCACAATTATGGGTACCGTATTACAAAAAGGATATCCTGGAACTAGAAAAGGTTCAGAGATGGGACAACCAAACTGATTAAGGGAGTGGAGACTCTAGAATACAAGGAAAGGCATGTTTACACTGGAAAAAATGAGATTAAGAGGGGACATGATTAACATTTACAAATATAAAAGGGATCAATACACAGCGCTAGCGGGGGAATGGTTTTTGGTACGATCATTAAAAAGGACACGTGGACACCCACTTAGATTGGAGGAGAGGCGATTTCGCACATACAGATGGAAAGGTTTCTTCACAGTAAGGACAGTACATATTTGGAAGACCCTGCCTGAGAGAGTAGTAAAGGCAAACTCTGTCATTACTTTTAAGAATATATCCCTGGCTCAGGCAAATCAGTTTTTTTTCGTTTGGTGCGCCAGGAGCCGGACCATGGTCTAAGGCAGTGATGGCTAACCTTGACACTCCAGCTGTTGTTGAACTACACATCCCAGCATGCCCTGCATCAGTTTTAGCATAGCCAAATAGCAAAACTGTAGCAGGGCATGCTGGGATGTGTAGTTAAACAACAGCTGGAGTGTCAAGGTTAGCCATCACTGGTCTAAGGGCTGCTGGATTTTAGCAGCCATAAGCTGTTTTATTTTTTTATTGTCTTTTTCTGAGTGATCTTTCTAAACAGCGTCTTATACGTACCTTAGAAAGAGTTGCTCCAACAACTCCCCACCGGGTCGCGACAATGCTTGCCCGCCGAAACAGGGTATCTGTGTCGGATAAAACTAGCAGGTACAGCAGACATTACCAGGCTGTGGCAGGAGCACGGGGAGAAGGTAAAGCATTGGTTTCGCTTAGAGACTACCAAACAGTTGCTGATACGGCTGCCACCAAGAGTGCACCAGCGCTAGGCCTTAGGGATCATAGGCTCCAGCGGTAGTATGAGACCATGATCCCTAGGGTTGGCAGCAGTGGGAAGTCAGATGCTTCCCTGGTTGCCCCTCCCCTCCCCTGGTTCATGACCAGTTTCCTGAGTCTCCCGCCATGAACTGTTTTCCCGCTTCCGTCCAAGACGCTGTGTACTAAGGGGGAACCAGTTGCAGCATAGGCAGCTAGGTGACTGGTGTGTCTGTGTTCACTTGGGCGTCTGTGTTCACTATCGGTTCATGGGGTGATTCTGTACACTATTAGCATCTGTATCCACTCAGCGTTCGCAAACATATTGATCGGTCCTGGAAGCGGGGTGAGTCTCCCTGTATCCCACTCTACTGAGCTGGGTAATACAACACTACGTCTCCATCTACCTTTAAGTATGAATAGTTAGTTAAAGAGCCTGATGCATATGAGTCTGATAACTATTGCTGCTGTTTTCTCATACGTCCTAGAAGATGCTGGGGTCACCATTAGAACCATGGGGTATAGATGGGATCTGCAGGAGCCATGGGCACTTTAAGACTTTGAATGGGTGTGAACTGGCGCCTCCCTCTATGCCCCTCCTCCAGACTCCAGTTTTAGAATTGTGCCCAGGCAGACTGGATGCACACTGAGGAGCTCTACAGAGTTTCTCGGGAAAAGACTTTTGTTAAGTTTTTTATTTTCAGGGAGACTGCTGGCAACAGTCTCCCTGCTTTGTGGGACTTAGGGGAGAGAAGTCAGACCCACTTCTGGTGAGTTTAAAGGATCTGCTTCATGGCGACAGGACACCATTAGCTCCTGAGGGTCTGATGGCTAGGTACGCCTAGATGTTCGTTCCCAGAGCCGGCCGTCGCCCCCCTTGCAGAGTCAGAAGACAGGTGAGTAGAAGAAGTAAAGAAGACTTCAGTGATGGCTTCTGCAGTACCGCACAGCGATCGCACTGCGTGCCATGCTCCCACACCCAGAGGCACTGAAGGGTGCAGGGCGTGGGGGGGGGTCGCGCCCTGGACAGCATATTTAAATATATACACTGCACACAAAAAAATAAAGAACACTAAAATAACATCCTAGATTTGAATGAATGAAATATTCTTATTAAATACTTTGTTCTTTACATAGTTGAATGTGCTGACAACAAAATCACACAAAAATTATCAATGGAAATCAAATTCAGACCTCCATGGGTTAATAAATTTGGAGTCCCACTCAAAATTAAAGTGGAAAAACACACTACAGGCTTATCCAACTTTGATGTAATGTCCTTAAAACAAGTCAAAATGAGGCTCAGTAGTGTGTGTGGCCTCCACGTGCCTGTATGACCTCCCTACAATGCCTGGGCATGCTACTGATGAGGTGGCGGATGGTCTCATGAGGGATCTTCTCCCAGACCTGGACAAAAGCATCTGCTAACTCCTGGACAGTCTGTGGTGCAACGTGGTGTTGGTGGATGGAGCGAGACATGATGTCCCAGATGTGCTCAATTGGATTCAGGTCTGGGGAACTGGCGGGCCAGTCTTGCAGGAACTTCTGACACACTCCAGCCACATGAGGTCTAGCATTGTCTTGTATTAGGAGGAACCCAGGGCCAACCGCACCAGCATATGGTCTCACAAGGGGTCTGAGGCTCTCATCTCGGTACCTAATGGCAGTCAGGCTACCTCTGGCGAGCACATGGAGGGCTGTGCAGCTCCCCAAAGAAATGCCACCCTACACCATTACTGATCCACTGCCAAACCGGTCATGCTGGAGGATGTTGCAGGCAGCAGAACGTTCTCCTTGGCGTCTCCAGACTCTGTCACGTCTGTCACATGTGCTCAGTGAGAACCTGCTTTCATCTGTGAAGAGCACAGGGTGCCAGTGGCAAATCTGCCAATCTTGGTGTTCTCTGGCAAATGCCAAACGTCCTGCACGGTGCTGGGCTGTAAGCACAACCCCCACCTGTGGACGTCGGGCTGTCATACCACCCTCATGGAGTCTGTTCCTGATCGTTTGAGTAGACACATGTACATTTGTGGCTTGCTGGAGGTCATTTTGCAGGGCTCTGGCAGTGCTCCTCTTTGCACAAAGGTAGAGGTAGCGGTCCTGCTGCTGGGTTGTTGCCCTCCTACGGCCTCCTCCACGTCTCCTGATGTACTGGCCTGTCTCCTGGTAGCGCCTCCATGCTCTGGACACTACGCTGACAGACACAGCAAACCACCTTGCCACAGCTCGCATTGATGTGCCATCCGTCTCATGCTACCACTAGAGTGAAAGCACCGCCAGCTTTCAAAAGTGACCAAAACATCAGCTAGAAAGCATAGGAGCTGAGAAGTGGTCTGTGGTCACCACCTGCAGAACAACTCCTTTATTGGGGGTGTCTTGCTAATTGCCTATAATTTCCACCTGTTGTCTATTCCATTTGCACAACAGCATGTGAAATTGATTGTCAATCAGTGTTGCTTCCTAAGTGGACAGTTTGATTTCACAGAAGTGTGATTGATTTGGAGTTGCATTGTGTTGTTTAAGTGTTCCCTTTATTTTTTTGAGCAGTGTGTGTGTGTGTGTGTGTGTGTGTGTGTGTGTGTGTGTGTGTGTGTGTGTGTGTGTGTGTGTGTGTGTATATATATATATATATATATATATATGTGTATATATATATATATATATATATGTGTGTGTATATATGTGTGTGTGTTTTCTAACAAATATTTAAAATGCCAGCTCTAATTATATATAAATAAATAATATATATATATATATATATAATATAAATATATATTGTAGATGCCTGCACATCTTATTACCATGTGCCATGAATGTGTGCTATACATCGCAAAACACTGCATCCCATAAGAGAAACCAATACACCCACACATTATCTGAGTTCCAACGCTCATTGATGTATATATTTGTTATAAAAAGGATATGGATTCAATATATTACAATGTACGATATACATATAGTTACATGGTTACAATTTATACAGTAAGCAGTTAATACATACAGTTACAGGCCAGCAATACAATTACCATATCTTTCTCATAGAAATTCGTCCCTCCATATCACTCTCTCTCTGTAAAATAATGTAGGAACTGGTCTAGAAACACCTCCATCATCGTGGGACAAAAACAGCAACTGGCAACCGTGTCTCTGTAATGTGTTATCTAGTTTGGGGGAGGGGACTTTCTCATTCATGATGAGTCACTGGTCTGTTCATATGCTAAACAGGTTCAGCCTTGAAGACATCCAAAGGGCTGACCTGAGTTTCCTGTCCACCACCTGTTTCTGTAAATGTCTATTGTCCTAATAAGAGTGATTTTAGCTTTCATACATTTAATCATAACTATTTGTTGCAATGTCCTACAACTTAATAACAAGTATCAAATGAATCTACACTTTAATCTGCTTGCTTTAATACCAAATATTACAGGTGTATCTTGCTTCGTCCAATAATACACATACATGACATTACTTCATTATATAATTTTAAATCATTATGATGTCTGGCGCTTGATATTATTATAATTATGTACTGCATGAAATAAGTGTCAAATCCATCTCTGTGGCATGTCTGTGTAAATGTGTGTGTTACCATATATTGCTGTGCTCGCTGCGCGTATTTGCAAGTATAGTGACTTATATGTGTGGAGTTTGCATGTTCTTTCTATGTAATATTTTTGACTGCGACAGTCCACCCTTTGGCAGTAAACAATAACTGCCATCAATTATTAACATAAGAAAAAATATTTCTGACAATAATCGGTGACATAGACACAAGTATGTATTCATTTTGCAAATCAGACACTTGACTTTATTTGGGGAAGACAGGGAGGAGGATGAGACATTCTCTATATGCACTCGGCGGTAACGGGACCACTGATTGGGTGTGGGACAACATTCAACCTATAGAATATGCTGGGTCAGTGCTTTGGCCTATAATATCTGATTTGCGATGAACATTTCACACATGCATGTACCTACGTCTTTGTACACTAATGTTTGGATTCGATTGAGGTTCTGCTGGGTAGATGAAGAAGACGCAAACAAATTGTGAAAGTGACACATAAAATTTTCATGATCTACATATTCTTATCATTTTCTGAACATTGTTTCCATTTCTGGAACATATGCTAGGTCTGTTTAATAATTGAACAAGGGTTATAAGTAGTGTCCTTCCTAAATATCATAAACCTTCGGCGCCACTCAAACCTTTCTTCCACATATATTAATGAGCTCTTTATCTGCAATGTGTGAATAGCCATTGTCTGATTGTTCCTGATTACCTCCGAACTCCATAACTACTAGACCAGGCATTCCCAACCGCGGTCCTCGAGGCACACCAACAGTGCATGTTTTAGTGATATCCATGCTTCAGCACAGATGGTTAAATCAAAATAACTGAGGTACTAATTAAGTCACCTGTGTTCAAGCCTGGATATCACTAAAACCAGGACTGTTAGTGTGCCTTGAGGACCGTGGTTGGGAATGACTGTACTAGACCTTTGTTTTTTGTTTTTTCTCTGGCTTTAACAAACTGATCGGCTAATCCTGGGATCCTATAAGGAAATCACTCCTTCCTCCAGAACCAGTTCCAGTCCCACACTCGACTCCTCATAAAAAAAACCTCGCAAAAATAGAATGTCCTGAAAAATATGTTTGTCAGCGGGAATGAGAGAAAAGAGAAATAGAACAAAACAACTCTTGTTCATAACAAATCAATTACAATGACTGGTCTTTCTGCAATCCTTTAGTATGCTCAGGTAGTGTTCAACAGTGCCGCCTCTCAGTCTTCACGGAACAGAGTCTCTAGTGATACTTTTGCGATCTCACTCCATTTACGAGTTCCTTCCGGACTACCGACTTTCCTGCAATGGGAATCGTGGACCCAAGTCTCTCTCAGCGACCGTTAGTGCTGTCGTGCTGGTTAACAAGACTTGGTATGGTCCTTCCCACCTATTAGGCAACCTGAGCGTAAGAACAATCACACAGTCTCTTGGTTCACAATCAAGATAGTTCGTTAGTATTTGGCATACCAGCAAGCAATAGTTTCAAGTTGTTTTGTCAAGTTCTCAAATGCTGGCTCATCTCGATAAAGTACTGTACTGTCCCCTCATTGGTGTATTTCTGATCATTGTGCAGATCAATCATGACATGAGGTTGTCTTCCAAAAACAACAACAACAACAAAAAAACAGATACCAAAACAAAAACAAATTTCGAAGAGGGTGATTCGTTAAGTGAAGATCTGGGAGTGGTTGCGATGCTACATAATACTAGTGGCAGTATCTATGATCACAATAGTACAATTTCAAGCTTTGCTCCTACTTTGAGGGGTACTATTATCTACACACAAATTTCTGCGCAGTTTTTCTTTGCGGTAAACACAGCAGCATCCGTGGCGGCAGGAAATAGCTCTACCCAGTTTGAGAAAACATCAGTGCACACCAATACATTACACCGTTTAGGAATTATTGTTAACTGTACGAAGCCATTGTGTGTTTATAATGTAGAGTACCATGAGCATAACTCAAAAAAAAAAAAACATCTCTAGAGGAGAGAAAGAAGAAAATGAAAAAGAAAATGTCAGGTTTGCCATTCACCAACAGGCATATCAGTGTCTATACAAAATTTCCCTTCACCAGTATTCTCATCCTTCCTCCACCCTTTGTGCATGACAAGGCACACTGGAGTAATACTGGTGTTATCGTGCTGTTGAGATATACTGAGTTTGGGCAGAACTCTGAAGAACCTAGGCATGTGGAGTTTGAACTGTACTTGGGTCCATGTATTGTACCACCCTGTGTGAACGCAAAAGATGAAGAGGATACTGTAGAGCACAGGTTCTCAAACTCGGTCCTCAGGACCCCACACAGTGCATGTTTTGCAGGTCTCCTCATAGACTCACAAGTGAAATAATTAGCTCCACCTGTGGACCTTTTAAAATGTGTCAGTGAGTAATTAATACACCTGTGCACCTGCTGGGTTACCTGCAAAACGTGCACTGTGTGGGGTCCTGAGGACCGAGTTTGAGAACCCCTGCTGTAGAGAAACAGAATAGAGGTTGGTGACAGATGAGTTTGTAGAGGTGGAGAAGATTTGATAAAAATTTGACAACTGGATTGGGCACTACGGGGAAATGATTCTCTACTTGGTCTACTCCCCTTAAAAAAATTCTGTGTTTATCATATTGCTATTTGTACTATCCCATCAATCCAGTGTCCTGTCCATCCTAAGTTCATAGGGAACCCGGTATCTGTGAGATAATTTCCTCTACCTGTGATGGACATGCATCTAGAACAGTGATATGTAACATTAGTCTTCGTGGGTATCCAACATACTTTGTACTTACTGGGCGGGAGCACGCTATATGTATACCATATCTAACAAAATTCCTGTTAAGTTAGTCAGGGGCCATTTCTGCTAGGAAAAAGAAGCAAAAGTTTAGAGGCCCCATCTTAACCCCAGCAAGTTTTGTCAAAAGGGTAAAGTTGCATTTATTCCGTTCTTCCCATTAACCGAATCTGTGTTTTCTATATGGCTCGTGATTCCTTACTATGTCCCTTGGTCCCGTCTATGTGTTTAATAATGTGGCTTGTGTTTTCTGTCTAGGGGGTCTATATTGACTATGTGTCCTACTACTCCTACAATCTCTGGAAAAATGCCCTTCCTTCTTACAAGTGTAACATATTATTGACCATTAGGGATCTGGGGTTTGGACTGATGGGTCTTTCCTGTATGTGCCAGTATACTTACTGTCCTCAACCTCTCCACCTGTTGTTCTCTGCGCCTAGCACTATTCTTGTGATGTTCAATAGCACACTCTCTAAGATTAGCTACTGTGACCCCTTTCCAATTTTGCAAAGAAGTCTGCACCCTGCCCTCAATGCCTTATTGAGCCCATCCATTAGCACAGAGACAGCCACCTCCCATTTGCCGAATTAGTGTTTACCAGTGATCTTATCCAGATGGACAGTTTTCTATTACTGCAAAAGACAAAAAAAAAAAAAAAGTTTAACAAGCTTCTAGGTCATGCAAAGTATTCATTCAATCCTTCTCATCCCGTATTAAGGGTCTGTACATGGTCCAACAAACATTTCCGAGCTCATCTTGACTAGGGGTATTACTAGGAATGAATACTTATATGGTAACTGAAAGAAATACCTGAGGGTTACCTTGTCTCTGTCCGCTTTCCTACTGGCAAATACTAATGTGCGGACAGGTTTTTCTCAGTTTCTGACGTTACTTTCTTGATTTTTGTTTTATTTTTGGGTTTTACTATATATGTACACGAATGATACCATACTTACCAGTTCCACTGGACTCAGCCACTTCCCCCACAGGCTACTGCTCTTCTTTTACCGGTTGGATACTCCTCTGAGTGCATGAGAGATGGCTGAAAACAATCAGGTCACCTTCTCCTAAATAAAACTTCAACATTCATTAGTACATATATAGGTTACAGTCATATTTTTCATATTGTTATTATTTTCTATAGTTTCTATGCTGGCCGTAACTGCTTCCACATCTACATAAGGCAGTTCTTTTTTTTTGCATTCTTTTTTTTTTTCTTCCTACTTGTTTTTCTCTTACGTCCTAGAGGATGCTGGGGACTCCAAAAGGACCATGGGGTATAGACGGGATCCGCAGGAGCTTGGGCACACTGAAAAAACTAACTGGATGTGAACTAGCTCCTCCCTCTATGCCCCTCCTCCAGACCTCAGTTAGACTTTGTGCCCAGGACTGACTGGACACTCACTAGGGGAGCTCTCCTGAGTTTCTCTGAAAAAGACTTTGTTAGGTTTTTTATTTTCAGGGAGACCTGCTGGCTACAGGCTCCCTGCAGTGTGGGAGTGAGGGGTGAGAAGCAGGACCTACTTCTTCTTAGTTTAAGGGCTCTGCTTCTCGGCTACTGGACACCATTAGCTCCAGAGGGTTCGATCACTTGGTGTGCCTAGCTGCTTGTTCCCGGAGCCACGCCGTCACCCCCCCCTCACATAAGCCAGAAGAAAGAAGTTGGGTGAGTATGCAGAAGACTTCAGTGATGGCAGAAGACGCCAGTAACGAGGTACAGCGCAGTGGTAGCGCTGCGCTCCATGCTCCCACACACTTCACCAACGGCACTCACAGGGTGCAGGGCGCTGGGGGGGGAGCGCCCTGGGCAGCATGTTACTGGGTCTGGGAGGTGGCAGAAGGCAGTTAGGTGCCTCGGCACCGTTTTTCAACCACCGCCGGCATTTTCTTAATTTCAAATTTAGCGGGCTGAAGCGCGCCGGGAAGGGGCTGGGCTTAGCCGCACAGCTCGTCAGCGCCATTTTCTTTCCTCCACGCCGCTGCAGAGAACGCTGGCCCGGGACCTCTAAGCTCATCTAAAAGTAACAGGGAGCTGATCGGGAGGGGGGGGCACAGTTATTGGTGCATAATCCATAGCAGCGCTGTCAACATATATTTTGTTTTGGGATATATGGGCGCTGGGGTGTGAGCTGGCATACTCCCTCTGTGTTTCTCTATCTGGGCTTCCTTGTGGGTCTGTCCCCTAGCTGAGGCAGTGTGTGTGTGTCGACATTCCGTGTCGGCATGTCTGAGGCTGAGTGTTATTCCCCGGAGGAGGTTGCTGGGGGAGCAGATGTGGGTCTGGAGTTGGCCCTGTCGGCGCAGCAGACACCTGATTTACTTATAATGTTAAGTACGCTTAATTCAAATATGGCCTCTTTGTCTAAAAGGTTGGATAAATCGGAGACTCAGACTCGGGTATGGAGGAAATCCATGGATGATGCTTTGTCTCAGGTGCAGAGCCCATCAGGGTCGCAAAAGCAGCCTTTTACTCAGTTGGTAGATACGGATACCGACACGGATTCTGATTCCGATTTCACTGAGGCTGCTTTACATCCACGGTTAGTTAAGAGTATTCAGTACATTATTGTGGCTATAAAGGATGTTTTACACATTTCTGACGAACCGGCGGTGCAGGAAACAAGGATTTGCTTGTTCAAAGGGAAAAAACCTGAGGTGAAGTTTCCACCCTCTCATGAAATGAATACTCTTTGTGAAAAGGCTTGGAAGTCGCCGGATAAGAGGTGGCAGATTCCCAAGAGAATTTACATGGCGTATCCTTTCCCCTCTGACAGGGAAAAATGGGAGTCGTCTCTGAATGTCGACAAGGCTCTATCCCGGTTGTCTAAGAAGGTGGCGCTTTCGTCCCCTGACACGGCAGCTCTCAAGGTTCCGGCGGATCGCAAGCTGGAGACGTCTCTGAAGTCCATTTTTGCTAATACGGGTGCATTGGTCAGACCTGCTGTGGCGTCGGTATGGGTGAGTAGTGCTATTGCTAAATGGGCTGAAAATTTAGCGGCTGATATGGATACGCTTCATAAAGATAATGTTCTTTTAACTCTTGGTTATATCAAGGACGCTGCAGATTACCTGAAGGATGCGGCGAGGGATGTAGGTCTCTTGGGATCAAGATCCAATGCCATGGCGATCTCAGCCAGGAGAGCGCTGTGGATTCATCAATGGAATGCTGATGCCGACTCCAAGAGAGCTATGGAAGCTCTCCCCTTCAAAGGTAATGTCTTGTTTGGTGACGGCTTGGCTGATCTGGTGTCTACCGCGACGGCGGGTAAGTCATCTTTTCTTCCTTATGTTCCCACACAACAGAAAAAGACACCACATCAGCAGATGCAGTCCTTTCGTCCCAATAAATACAAGCGTGGAATAGGTTCGTCCTTCCTCGCTTCAAAGGGTAGAGCAAGGGGTAGAAAGTCACCAGCAGTATCAAGCGCCCAGGACCAAAAGTCCTCCCCTGCCTCTACCAAGTCCACCACATGACGCTGGGGCTTCCCTGGGGGAGTCCGGACTGGTGGGGGGCCGTCTGCGGATCTTCAGTCAGGTCTGGGTTCAATTAGGCCTGGATCCTTGGGTCCTAGATATAGTATCTCAGGGATACAAGCTAGAGTTTCAGGAGGTGCCCCCTCACCGGTTCTTCATTTCAGCCTTACCAGTGTCCCTTCTGGACAGGGAGGTGGTGAAGGCAGCAATACAAAAGTTGTGTCAACAGAGGGTCATTGTTCCCGTTCCCCCATCCCAATGGGGGGAGGGGTTCTACTCGAGCTTCTTTGTGGTACCAAAACCGGACGGTTCGGTCAGACCGATTCTGAACCTAAAGTCCCTCAATCCATACTTGAAGGTTTTCAAGTTCAAGATGGAATCTCTTCGAGCTGCGATTGCCAGCCTAGAAGGGGGGGACTTTATGGCGTCAGTCGACATAAGGATGCCTACTTACACGTCCCGATATATCCTCCGCATCAAGCTTTCCTAAGGTTTGCGGTACAGGATTCTCATTACTAATTTCAGACGTTTGCCGTTTGGGCTTTCCACGGCTCGAGGATTTTCACCAAAGTCATGGCAGAAATGATGGTTCTCCTTCGCAAGCAAGGGGTTACCATTATCCCGTACTTGGACGATCTCCTGATAAAGGCGAGGTCCAGGGAACGGTTGCTAAGAAATGTGGATTTGTCTCTGTCCGTTCTGCGACAACACGGTTGGCTGCTAAATTTGCCAAAGTCTCAGTTGATTCCGACCACTCGGTTGCCCTTTCTGGCCATGATTCTGGACACGGGCTTACGGAAGGTGATTCTTCCGGAAGACAAAGCTCTGGAACTCCAGACGATGGTCAGGGAGCTTCTGAGGCCAAAAAGTGTGTTGGTTCATCAATGTACTCGGGTTCTGTGGAAGATGGCTGCGGCGTACGAAGCCATTCCGTGTGGCAGGTTTCATGCCTGGGCGTTTCAGTGGGATTTGCTGAGCAAGTGGTCCGGGTCTCACATGCACCGGCAGATAAGTCTATCTCCCAGGGCCAGGATTTCTCTCCTGTGGTGGCTAAAAAGTTCTCACCTCCTAGGAGGGCGCCGATTCAGTATCCTGGATTGGGTCCTGGTGACAACAGATGCAAGTCTCCGAGGCTGGGGCGCAGTCACCCAGGGAAGAAATTTCCAGGGGAAATGGTCGCTCCAGGAATCTTGTCTCCACATAAATGTTCGAGTTAAGAGCCATTTACAACGGCCTGCTACAAGCAAGAAGCCTTCTTCAGGGTCGGCCTGTCCTGATACAATCAGACAACATAACTGCGGTGGCGCATATAAACCGTCAAGGCGGAACAAGGAGCAGGGCGGCTATGGCGGAGGCCACAAGAATCCTTCGCTGGGCGGAACAGCAGTCTTCCTTCCGGGAGTGGACAACTGGGAAGCAGACTTCCTCAGCAGACACGATCTCCATCCAGGAGAGTGGGCTCTTCATCAAGAGGTATTTGCAAAACTGACGAAGCGTTGGGGAACTCCGCTGATCGACATGATGGCATCTCGCCTCAACAAGAAGCTTCCGAGGTATTGTTCCAGGTCAAGGGACCCCCAAGCCAGTGCAGTGGACGCCCTGGTAACTCCGTGGGTCTTTCAGTCGGTGTATGTGTTCCCTCTGCTTCCTCTCATTCCAAAGGTGCTGGGAATCATTCGACGTGCAAGCAATTCTCGTCGTTCCAGATTGGCCAAGAAGGGCCTGGTATCCAGATCTTCAGGAATTACTTGTGGGAGATCCTTGGCCACTCCCTCTAAGAGAGGACCTGTTATTGCAGGGACCATGCGTGTTTCCAGACTTACCGCGGCTGCGTGTGACGGCATGGAAGTTGAGCGCGAAATCTTAGCTCGGAAAGGTATTCCCGGGGAGGTCATTCCCACTCTCCTTAAGGCGAGGAAAGAAGTTACGGTGAAACATTATCACCGTATTTGGAGAAAGTATGTTTCGTGGTGTGAGACTAAAGCTACTCCTGCGGAAGAATTTCACTTGGGTCGGTTTCTCCATTTTTTGCAGGCAGGCATCGATGCTGGCCTGAAATTGGGTTCCATCAAGGTGCAGATTTCGGCTTTATCTATCTTCTTTCAGAAGGAATTGGCTGTTCTCCCTGAGGTTCATACTTTTGTGAAGGGAGTGATGCATATCCATCCTCCGTTTGGGCCCCCGATGGCACGATGGGATCTTGACGTGGTTTTACAGTTTCTTATGTCTTCCTGGTTTGAACCTTTGCTTAAGGTTGAGTTAAAGTTTCTCACTTGGAAGGTGGTCATGCTGTTGGCTCTGGCATCTGCCAGGCGGGTGTCTGAGTTGGCGGCCTTGTCACACAAGAGTCCGTACTTGATCTTCCATTCGGATAGGGCGGAATTGAGGACTCGTCAACAATTTCTGCCGAAGGTGGTTTCTTCATTTCACATTAACCAACCTATTGTGGTACCTGTGGCTACAGATGCTGTGGCAGTTCCAAAGTCTCTTGATGTTGTGAGAGCTTTGAAGATCTACGTCGTCAGAACAGCAGTGGCCAGGAAAACAGAGGCGCTGTTTGTCCTGTATGCTTCCAACAAGATTGGTCATCCTGCTTCGAAGCAGACTATTGCACGCTGGATTTGTAGTACGATTAAGCAAGCTCATTCTTCGGCTGGGCTACCGGTGCCGAAATCAGTGGAGGGCCCATTCTACTAGGAAGGTGGGCTCATCTTGGGCGGCTGCCCGAGGGGTCTCGGCACTTCAGCTTTGCCGAGCAGCTACGTGGTCGGGTTCAAACACCTTTGCTAAGTTTTACAAGTTTGATACCCTGGCTGAGGAGGACCTCATGTTTGCTCAATCGGTGCTGCAGAGTCGTCCGCACTCTCCCGCCCGTGTTGGAGCTTTGGTATAGACCCCATGGTCCTTTTGGAGTCCCCAGCATCCTCTAGGACGTAAGAGAAAATAGGATTTTAGTACCTACCGGTAAATCCTTTTCTCCTAGTCCATAGAGGATGCTGGGCGCCCATCCCAGTGCGGTTACTTGCAGTGTGTTCTTATTAGTTGCATTGGTTTACACACAGGTTGTGTATTTGTTGTTGCTGCAGTTAAATTCATACTGTTATCTGGTTTACGGTTACTCCAGTTGTACAGTATGTTGTGGTGTGGGCTGGCATGTTCTAGCCCTTAGTTTGAACTAAAATCTTTTCTTCGAAACGTCCGTCTTTCCTGGGCACAGTTCCTATAACAGAGGTCTGGAGGAGGGGCATAGAGGGAGGAGTCAGTTCACACCCAGTTAAAGTCTTTTCAGTGTGCCCAAGCTCCTGCAGATCCCGTCTATACCCCATGGTCATTTTGGAGTCCCCAGCATCCTCTACGGACTAGGAGAAAAGGATTTACCGGTAGGTACTAAAATCCTATTATTGTTGCTACAAGTTCAAACAGTTCTTATATTTCCATTCTTGTCTTATATGACTTTGGTTAGACATACCACCTGCAATACCTTAGGATCAAATTCACCAACCCCTCTTGCTGCCACAGGTTTAAACAATTTGTATGTCTGACCTTTTGTTTTCTGGATTTTATCAGACATATTTTAGTACCTACATTCTGCAGTACCTCTGGTTCAAAGCTGCCCACCCTAGGGAATGATACCCTATCGTTGTCAGTCATACGTACCCATTCGTCACAGTAAAACTTCAGCGTGTGGACCATGGCCCTCATTCCGAGTTGATCGCAGAGAGACATTGCATCGCAAATGTGCAAAACCTAACTAACTGCGCATGCGCAAATGCGTAAATACGCATGCGCGAGCTCAGCCGTGCGACACCGGTGCAAAAATACTTCTAAAAAACCCACACGTTACTCACAAACGAAAACGAGGAGTGGCGGAGGCGAGACTTCGCAATGGTCCGACATGGGCGTGAAAGTGGGCGTACAGTGTGGGAGTATGCAACTCGCAATGGGCGTGTTTTTCGCAATAAAACATTGTCGCTGTTAAAACTAACATAGGAATCCATAGCAATCTTCACGCAGCAGCCGAGTAGGTCTGCAGTTACTCTGCATTTGCGAAGTGCTGTTACAAGTGTGTATGCAGTAATTAGCAGTTAATTGGAGAGCACATTCATCTGTTGGCCAATTACTTGTTAAATACTGTTCAGATGAAAGTTAGGAAACAGCAATTGTCTGAACCCACATTACATGTTTATTCTACTCACATATAAATCTCACACACTGCCAAATAAGGTTGTTGTTTGTGTTAAAGTTGGTGTGTAAAATGTTTGTAAAGGGCAGGTTTTAATGTGTGTAAGACTACTAACTGCAAACAAGTGAAATTACACAAAATGTTAATTGCAAGCAGCAACATTTTACCTAAATAAACAGACACCCACATAATGCAGCATACACTTAATTTTGGCCAGAAATGTTTTTTTTTTTTTTTTTTTAGAATATCTGACAATGTTTTAAATGATGTCCTGTTGACCATAGATAAAACTAAAAAGTGTTGTGTCAGTTTAATTAATATGGACATTAAAGTGTGGTGCAAGGCATACCTGTAGTATTTTTGAAGATGCAATTGTTTTAAAAACTTGCAGATTGTTCCCTCGTTACACAAGTGTCTATATGCTTACATAATCTTACTGGAACTAAGATTTACATAATGCATTACCTTGAATAAAGTGCACAATTGTTGGTAAAATATGATATGTTTATTACTGTAGTAATATTTGGACACATCAAAACAACATGGCTACACGTGAGTATCACAGGCAGAGATGGACCAAGCAGCAAGCAGATGACACTGACACAAATGAGATAGCAGAACTCAGTACTCGCCAAAATTCAGCTTCTGACAAACTGAGAAATTTAACTAACACAATAAAATATTACACACCCTGCCACACAAAAATTTGGACCCAACTGAGAAAGAATTAGGATCCACCACACAAACACAGCAATACATAGCACACTAGTAAGAGGAAGATGGCTCTGTTGTTTGTGAAAATAAGCTCACAGGCTACAATACCTCCAAACATTAATAATACATTTCACTAAGAGGGAGTTAGCCATTCTGGACACACAAGCCAACTCCAAAATAACATAGAGGCAACATGAAAAACATGGGTGCTGCCCATCTGGAGAGACATCACTTTCTTTTTTTTGGCCCCGCCTGAGGCTGTTCTTCTTGGTTTGGTCTGCAGAGCGACCTTCGTTGGGCCTGCCCAGTGGCCTGTTCTTCCTGGGCAGGGGCAGGGGAGGGAGCCGATGTGGGTGGCTCTCTGCCACTGTGGGCAAGGGAGACAGCGATGGCCTGGAGCCCTTGCAAGATGTTAGTTGCAAGGCTTTGGAATGAGGAGGCAAGTTGTTCTTGTCCCTGCCTGATCTCTGCCAGACCTTGGCAGAGTTGAGCAACACCTTGCTCAACACTGGTTCGGTGCTCACTGAGCCGGACAGCTATCTGGCTTACCTCCCGGAGGACCCCGTCTTGAAATGCATTTAGGCTCTCACCATACCTAGCTATTTCAAGCAGGATCTCCGGGATAGCAGAGGGTTGGGTGGGGGGGCCAGTAGGAATCTGCAGAGGTGGGATTTGTGGGCCCACACGCCCAGACCCACTAGGTCCCTCCACCTCAGCCACATAACCTTCCTGTGACTCTAACTGATCACCCCCCTGTGCTGTGTTTTGTGGCAAGCAAATAGAAGAATGTGTGGGAAAAGAGTACAATAAAAAATTAATTTTATTTAAAAACATACAGTTTAATTTGCAGACAAATACGTGTGTAAACTTACCTGGCAAGTCATGTTCCGTCAGGATCTCAGGCAGGTCCGTGTCCATATTTGACACCCCTTGGGCCTCCTCATAACTGATACAGGGCATCGCCATCTCCTCCAAGTCTGTAAACTCCACAGCGACAGATGGTCCTCCACCTGTAGCCCTAGAGGCATTCCACTCCGCAGACCTCTTTGCTTTCAGGCGGGATTTGAAGTCGGCCCAACTACATATGTTTGTGGAAATAGGGGCAAAGTAGAGTATTAATATTTCTGTCTAAAAATATATAGGACACATGTTCTGCTTTTGTTTGCTATACATAACATCACATGTAACTAAATTTTTAAGACAACTTAGCACAGAGAATGGACTGCCAAGATGCACTTACCGTCGTCTAACTTCCTGTGATGTTCTGACGACAGAGCCAACTTCATTCACAGAATGTGTGATGTCCCTCCAGATGCGATCTTTCGTAGCAGCACCCATGTTTTTGGGGCCTCTATGTATTTTGGACATGGCCTGCGTGACCAAAACACGCAACTCCCTCTTAGTGAATGCTGGCTGTCTTTTCTTACGTCTGGAGGTAGCCTGTGAGCTTTCTTCCTGCTGCTCCTCACCATCTTCCTCATCACTAGCAGCTTCTGTCTGTTGTGCTTGTGTGGCTAATGCTGATTCTCCCTCAGTTTGGCCAGTATGTGTGTGTGGCAGGGTATCCCCACTTAATTGTTGGGGCTCAGAAGCTGACATTTCCTGAGTACTGGGTCCTGCCTCTTCAACATCCGCAGAGGCGGATTCCATCATCCGTCTCTGGCACTCGATGCGTTTTTTCGCCAATGCCATCTGCTGCTGCATAATGCGGTCCATCTCTGCTGCTAATTCCTCACGAGTAGCCATGTTGCAGATGTCGTCTGTACGCCCAGGTGTGTGCCTATTTATACCTACGTGCGGCGCGTTCATTCACACAGGTGTACAGTATGGTAATCTTGCTAATGATTGCACTGCTTATTTAAGGGCCTGGTTTGCACGCTGTGAGTGTTTTGGTGATGAATGGAGTTTGGAGTTTGTGTTTCTGGCCCGTGCGAGAAGGTGCTCTTGAACTTTTCTGAGTGAGTAATTTTAGCATTGTCAAGCATACAGTTTTCCGTTTTTTAGCTTTTAGCATGTACACAGTATTGCATAATTTTTAATTTAACTTATTTTTTCCAGGATTGTTCTGCAAAGTAGTGTTGTTCTTGCCTGTAATAGCTACTAAAGGACTAAATTTTGGGCTGAATCTAGTTTAGATGTATAACATAATTTTCATAATTTATACTTAGGTGTTGGTTATGTTTTTGATGCTCTTATTATGTGTCTGTTTGGTTGTTTGTATTTTTTTTTTTAATTTTTGTGCTTAAACTATGTTTGTTTCTCCCTTTTAATTTGTGTTTTACCTTTTTTGTCTCAATTTCAATTTGTTCCTGAATTGAATACAGAGAAAATGTCGTATGCTCCTGCAGTAAGTTTACACCCTGATTTTATTTTTGGGATTAAGGTTGTACTTTTTTGTTTTGCATTTGTCTTATTCTAAATTTTTTTTTATTTTTTTAAAATCATGTTTTCTTTGAAAAAAAAAAACACCAACATATGTTTCAAAATGTTGAACATTTTGTGACTGTGCAGCTGATTTCTCACAACAAATGTGGTGACTACACTTTTTTTTTGTTAATTTTATACAAAGTGTGTTTGTATTGGGGGTTGTGTTAGATTTTTTTTTTTCTGGCTCTTCCGCGACTGCGTATTTCCGCTCGAGCGAAATAAGGACTCTGCTCTTCACAGCATTGCAAACATCAATAAAGTTTATTTCAATGACAGCATAGATTTTACACCAATCACATGCCAACACACACTATAAATATATGCCCAAACAAGGAAAACGCCATTGCCATGATGCGTGCTGCCCCGTTCACACGGCGGGAACTCCGCGTGCTGGTGGCGGTAATGGACCGACGCGTAGGCCGCGTTGGGCGTTTTATCCCAAATAGGGTAAAACGCGAGGCCTACGCGGAGGTCCGCCGCTTACTATGGAGGCGCCTCCGCAGTCGCAGGACAATCATCCAGCTTGAGAGGCGCTGGAGCGACCTGCGGAGGCGCACGCCAAACCTTATGGCGGAGCTCCGCCAACAGATCCGGACCCTACGTGTCCGCAGTGAGTAACATTTCGTGCACAGACAGAATTAACGCATAACCTTTGCATACTATCGTTAAGTGTGGTTGCAAAAATTTGCACAGAGAAAATTTGCATGAGTGTGTGTAGGTAGGTTATGCAGTGATGCATAACTCCCAATATGACCTTTTGCAAGAGGAACCGAACACTCTGCTTAGGTATTTGTAACTTAATTGTTAATCTCAAGATTTCTCTGCACAAATGATGCCAATCATACGTTAAGAGTGAAGTGACGGAGCAGAACATTCTGTCCCTCCTGGCGAGACTCATGTTGGGAGGTATGGTACTGACTGTATGTTGTTGGCCATAATTAATACACAGGCAGAAAAGTTTAAACTAATACCGGATCATTGTTTTTTTAAAACATTTAAAATTGTGGGTCAATTTTGACACTGGAGATGTTGTTTAGATTAAAAAATGTGAATATATTTTAAAATGGATAGACGGTATTTAATATACTTTATTTTGATTCTGTTTGTTTGATAAGGGCAACATCACCATGAAATATATTTTTACTAACTTAGTCATGTTAACCCTGTTTCTTTAACATGGTACAGAACAGAGTAATAGGAATATTGTGTTTTTTTGGGGGGGTTTTTAACAAAAAAATAACATGTCATTATAGGGAGAGCACAACGGCAAGGTGCTGGTGCAGGGAGTACACACCAGCAACATTCCCCATCCCCTTCCCGATCACCCTCCCCCTCTCCGGCCCAATCCCCCTCTCCTGCCCAATCCCCCTCTCCTGCCCAATCCCCCTCTCCGCCAACCTCACCCTCTCCAGCCACCTCACCCTCTCCTGCCCAATCCCCCTCTCCGCCAACCTCACCCTCTCCAGCCACCTCACCCTCTCATGCCACCTCACCCTCTCCTGCCCAATCCCCCTCTCCGCCAACCTCACCCTCTCCAGCCACCTCACCCTCTCATGCCACCTCACCCTCTCATGCCACCTCACCCTCTCCTGCCCAATCCCCCTCTCCGCCAACCTCGCCCTCTCCAGCCACCTCTGCATCATTTTCCAAAACCCCCTCTCCAGCCCAAGCCCACTCTCTTTCCCAATCCCCCTCTCCAGCCCACACCCCCTCTCCAGACCAATCCCACTCTCTTACCAAATTTCCCTCTCTGCCCCCCTCCCCCTCTGTGTCCCAAAAAAACACACCACCACCCTCACCCTATCATTCACAAACACCCTCTGAAAGTACCTCCCCCTTCCATCCTCTCACCCAATTGGACCCTCCTTCCCCCATCCTGCCTTCTTCCCCCATCCAGCACCCATCCCCCATCCAGCCAACCTCACCCATCCAGCCTCCATTCCCCAGCCAGCACCCATCCCCCATCCAGCCTCCATCCCCCAGCCAGCAAACATCGCTGACAGAATGGGCAGCAGAGGCCCCGGAGCCACTAGAGGGAGGTGTCCAAGTGGCAGAGGAGAGTAAGTTGGCACAATTCCTTATTTTTATTTTTATTGTAAAAAAAAAAAAAACATTCAAATAAATGCAGTGTTGTACTGTGGGCAATCTTTTGTCTAGGTTAAATGCTTGTCTTCATCATGGTATGGATGATGCATTCACATTTGTGTGCGGGACATTATATGTACAGTGTCTACATCTGGTTGATAATCACTATGTGGACAGGTTTGCCCGCACAACAAGGTTTGTATGTGAAACATTATATGCAACACATTTAGACCAGAGTGTTATTTTTTGTGTGTTTTGACTTTTTCAATTGAGCTTGGGTCTTGCAATATTTTCTTACAAAAGTTGCAGGAGTCACTTTGTTAGCCAGCCTAACGACACAATGATTTGTGTTGTGAAAGTTACACTCACAAAATACTTATTTGCTTTTTCAAAACCTGTTTGACCTTGTTTTTTTTTGTAAGGCAGGCTTTCAGGGAGTGTGGGCATGCTAGGGTATGTTGTCCTTCTGAAGATGTTGATATGCAGTGTGATGATTCCGGACAAAACAGCACAAAAAACAAGTCTGCTTCATTACAGATGTGAATGAAGACCAGTATGGGGTTACATGTACTAATTTGGGGGTGTGATTCAAGATTGGATGTTTACCATAGCAAACAAACTATAACAAGTTTTTTGTTCTTTTCCACCTTCTAGAAGAGAAGTTTAAAGTGATTGGTTGCTATGGGCAACATCCCATCTTAAATATAACTCCCATCTTGGGAAATGTACATCATGGTGTGTTAGACTTTTACACATTGTAATTTTCGAATGACAAACATTGCTGAGTATGCTTTTGTGTTGGTATGCTACTGTTTTGTCATTTAAACATCCATGATGTATATCATTTTATATGAAAGTGTGCTTTGTGGAATTGTGATGTAATAGCTAATGTGAGTTATGTTTTAAATATCATTTTTATTCTGAATTTCAGATGTTGCCATTGGAGATCCCACAAGCCTGGTAGCCATCGTTGCCAGAATGAAGGCTAATTTGGAGGCCATGTTGGGCGAACTACAAAATTTGACAGAATTACTTTAAACAAAAAAAAATATTTTTGTTTTAACAATGAAAAAAAAAATAGTAAAAAAAATATATACTAAAACATTTGTTTAACAAATAAAAAAACATTTTGTTCCGTTATGCGCTTGTGATGTTTTTATTGTCCAAAAATTAAAGCATATTGCAAAGAAGAAATTGGTTAACAAAACAAAAAAAAATATATTAACCACGAGTATTAGTCTTATTTATTACATACAAATTAGGTTAGTTAGTAGCTTCTTTGTTAAACAAACATGTAAACACATACATTCACACACTAAACATCCACACCAAATTAAGCTATTTACATTTATGTCAGGCACAGTTTACACATCTCTTGCACTTCTTTCAAAAAAAACATGGTAATGTCCAATTATGCCTGCAAAGTGTTCTTGAGGTATTCTTTGCAGACTTAATTGGTCATGCACACAATCAATTATTCCACTAATTGGTTTTATAATTGAGGGACGCTTGCTGAGTTAGAATTGCAAGGTGTCATCTAAATTAGGTTTAAAAAGCCATTGTTGTGCGTTTGTTTGCACAAAACTTAGCATATGTAAGAGGAATGCGTAAATCTACGATGATATCGTATTTTTGCGATGATGTTTGTGTGTATGCGTTGGATTCACATAACTGCGTTGGAATATGGCATACGCCTACCTTGTGCAATACTGCGTACGAAATAGCAAAAATACGTTGGGGGCGGATGTTCGCAATTTTACAACATAATCGCAACTTTGCGAATATGTTGTGCGAACGAAAAACTTAGCGACCAACTCGGAATGACCTCCCATATTTTCCACACATAATAAACCTTGCTGACCCTCTCAGCCGCAATTCTGACCTTCTCGGTCCCGAGTCTGACCTTCTCGGTCCCAACTCTTCTGCCTGAACCCTGGCTACCATACGTCCCTTAGTAGAGCAACTGGCTCCCATAATTTGTGGGTCTTGCCTTCTCGGCTATTCCCACAAATACCAAAATACTCAATATAAGGCGACGGTGAAAGTTCTCCGTGCGCTTCCACCCACTCTCGCCCACGTTGGCCGGTACTACCATACACTGTCGATAGCGAAGGCGATGTACCCAACTTAGGGCTCCTATCAGACATTACAGCACCGTCATTTCTTTCGGTGGAGGTTCTGTTGGAATATTTTCCTGAGAGAGGCAGCAAAAAATTCCTTTTCGGTATCTTTCAACTGGAACTGTTTGTAGGGTGAAAAACAGAGAAATTAGATAACTATCCTTCAACCTTTCCAGTGAAAGCCCACCAGGGAGATTTCCCGACGTTATCAAAGAAAAAACCCTTTGTCTATACAATCACGTCTGCGCATGCTTCTCCACAGCGCATATGACACAATGGTATCACGTTGTGCTGTGCAGAACACACGGACATGCGATGCAATAGCACAGCCTATAGATACTAGTTATCTATATGCACTACGATTGCTGTAGACCACCTAGCCTAGACCACTCCAGATCACCTAGTTGTATGGGACCACTTAGTTCTAATCACGCAAGGTAGTGAACCCTACGCCACCGGGCCTCTACTAACCCAGTGTTACCACTCCAGCCACTTAGACCACTTCAGTTCCTGGGTTCAGCTCCACTCGCTCCGCTTTCACTCACTCAAATACGCTTTGTTTTTCTGTACAGAAAATTTTTACTCGTTCTGATTGGCAGCTTTACCCACCAGAGGCAATACAGTTTTTAAACTATATTTAGAGTAACCTGCTTTTGAAATCGGATAGTTATGTGCTATTGTATTAAATGTCTACTATCCCACCTTAATTGAACAAATATTGTGTGGTTTTATTATGCGCACACAACTCTATGCAAGCTTGCGTAATTACGCAACCGTGCGTACCTCTATGCCACGTGTGCGGCCTTGCGCCACGTGCACGTTTTTTTGTACGCTGTCCTCACATTCCGTACCACGTGTACCAATGTGCGTACGCAATTAAACAAATCACACAACTCTATAAATGTGAGCAATACTAACTATAATCGCTCACTTAACACAACACCCAGTTTTTTCTTAACAACTAGGCCAGAACTTCGTTTCATGTCTATAATTACTCCCTTAAATACATTTATTTCAAATTTACCTATATAGCAACAAATGTATCCGATTTCACACAGATCTATAATGACTGAATCATATCATTTAAATTATAGATTATTGCAGATTGGATAGCTATCTTGCAGAACATACACTGATATAAATATACACATGAAAGAAGAAAAGAATAGGAGTAAAATATCACAAGGCGCCACAAATTAAGTACATAATACTAAATATAGACCATACGTCCCTTCTATGGCTGAGTCCAGTTTCAGAAATCCAGGTTTTCCACCTCATTCATTGATCAAATATATCAGCATATATGTAAATTAGAGGGGAAAATACCATCATGTGTAGAAAACATAAAATTTAATAAGACATCACACAGCATATTAATATACAGCAAGTATGTAATTGAACATGTAAAACAAAGGCAGCCACAGTAGATCCACAGAATAATTACCAGATAGTCTGAGAACCTGGAAAAAAAGTTCTCAGACAAGCTTGTAGAAACATCAAAAAAGGACTTGACACTCATGCACTGAAATTCCATCATGAAAGTTCAACTAAAGGAATAGTAAAATTTGCAGCAATAAAAATACATTTTAGCATTTTAAATATTATAAGAAACACATCATCCCTTGAATTTTTCATATCATCGGCTTACTGATAACACAACAGAACACACGGATATGATTTTCTCAGCGTCACGATGCGTCCACCACAAGCTGATTGACCACAGCATCGCGTTTGTAATGTACAGTGCATCATTAAGACCGTGATATCCCGGACGCGACCCCATCTGTAAATACCAAATTGCTTTCTAGCAAATATTTAAAATGCCCGCTCTAATATATATTGTAGACGCCTGCACATCTTATTACCATGTGCCATGAATGTGCGCTATACATCGCAAAACACTGCATCCCATAAGAGAAACCAATACACCCACACATTATCTGAGTTCCAATGCTCATCGATGTATATATTTGTTATTAAAAGGATATGGATTCAATATATTACAATGTACGATATACATATAGTTACATGGTTACAATTTATACAGTAAGCAGTTAATACATACAGTTACAGGCCAGCGATACAATTACCATATCTTTCTCATATAAATTCGTCCCTCCATATCACTCTCTCTCTCTGTAAAATCATGCAGGAACTGGTCTAGAAGCACCTCCATCATCGTCTGGGACAAAAACAGCAACTGGCAACTGTGTGTCTCTGTAATGTGTTATCTAGTTTGGGGGAGGGAACTTTCTCATTCATGATGAGTCACTGGTCTGCTCGTATGCTAAACAGGTTCAGCCTTGAAGACATCCAAAGGGCTGGCCTGAGTTTCCTGTCCACCACCTGTTTCTGTAAATGTCTATTGTCCTAATAAGAGTGATTTTAGCTTTCATACATTTAATCATAACTATTTGTTGCAATGTCCTACAACTTAATAACAAGTATCAAATGAATCTACACATTAATCTGCTTGTTTTAATACCAAACATGACAGGTCTATCTTGCTTCGTTCCAATAATACACATACATGACATTACTCCATTATATAATTTTAAATCATTATGATGTCTGGCGCTTGATATTATAATTATGTACTATATGAAATAAGTGTCAAATCCATCTCTGTTGTATGTCTGTGTAAATGTGTGTGTTACCATAATTTGCTGTGCTCGCCGCGCATATTTGCAAGTATAGCGACTTATATGTGTGGAGTCTGTATGTTCTTTCTATGTAATATTTCTGACTTCGACAAAATAAATATATATATATATATACACACACACACACACATATACATACATACATATATACACATACACCTCAAAACAGACTGGCAAGAGGGGACATAGGTGCGGAGACACTGTCCTACCCCCGCCAGTATAAACATTTACTGAAAAAACGCGGGTCTGAAGCGCGCCATTGCGGGGGCGGAGCTGCTTAGTCCTCAGCTCACACAGCTCAGCGCCATTTTCTCTACACAGGCTGCAGAGACACTGGTCCTTCCTCACACTGCTGTACAAGTAACAGGGTGCAAAACGGGGGGGGGGGGGGCCACAGTAATTTTGGTGCATATTATTATAATAGCGCTGCAGGTCTGAGGCATTAATTTGGGTTTCAGAACCGTTGGTGAAGCGCTGGGTTGTGAGCTGGCAAACTCCCTCTGTGTCTGACAGACTTTACTGTGGGTCTGTCCCCTATATGCCCAGTGTGTCTGTGAGTGTTGGGTACACGTGTGTCGGCATGTCTGAGGCGGAGGGCTCTTCCCAGGAGGAGACTGTGTTGGGGACACAAACGGCTGTGGGAGTGACCCTGTCGGCACCGCCGACTCCTGATTGGGTTAATGTGCTGAATGCAAATGTGGCTCTTATTAGTAAGAGATTGGATAAATCTGAGTCTCAGAACCAGGCATGAAAGATCTGTGGAGGATGTGTTGTTGCAAGTCCAGACCCCTTCGGGGTCACAAAAAAGATTGTTTGCCCAGTTGCCAGACACGGATACCGACATGGACTCTGACTCCAGTGTCGACTATAGTGATGCCAGATTAGATCCAAAATTGGCAAACAGCATTCGGTACATGATTGTGGTGATAAAAGACTTATTACAGATCTAGGAAGACCCTGCTGTTCCTGACAAAAGGGTCTGTTTGTATAAGGGGAAGAAGCCTGAGAACGTTTCCTCCCTCTCATGAACTGAACGTTCTATTTGATAAGGTTTGGGAAAGTACTGACAAAAAGTTTCAGATTCCCAAAAGGATTCAGGTGGCGTACCCCTTTCCTTCTGGGGATAGGGATAAGTGGGAGTCACCCCCTATTGTGGACAAGGCTCTATCCCGGCTGTCCACAAAGGTTGATCTTCCGTCCCCGGCAGCCCTTAAGGATCCTGCAGATCGTAGGCAGGAAAATACATTGAAATCCATTTATGTCACCACAGGTACGCTGCTCAGGCCAGCCATTGCATCTGCGTGGGTGAGTAGTGCAATCAAAAAAATGGGCAGATAGCTTGTCATCTGATATAGATACCCTAGATAGGGATAGCGTTCTCTTGACTCTAGGTCAGAGGTTCTCAAACTCGGTCCTCGGGGGCACACACAGTGCAAGTTTTGCAGGTAACCCAGCAGGTGCACAGGTGTATTAATTACTCACTGACACATTTTAAAAGGTCCACAGGTGGAGCTAATTATTTCACTTGCGCTTCTGTGAGGAGACCTGCAAAACATGCACTGTGTGTGCCCCCGAGGACCGAGTTTGAGAACCTCTGCTCTAGGTCATATCAGGGACGCCGCAGCATATCTAAAGGAAGCTGCAACAGATATTTGCCTTTTGGGATCAAAGGCCAATGTCATGGATGTCTCAGCTAGGCGTGCGTTGTGGATTCACCAATGGAATGCTGACTCCAAGAAAAGTATGGAAGCTTTACCATATAAAGGTATGGCCTTATTTGGAGACGGCCTTGATGATTTGGTGTCTACGGCTACCGCGGGTAAGTCATCCTTTTTACCTTATGTTCCTCCACAACAAAAGAAAATGCATCATTATCAGATGCAGTCCTTTTGGCCAAATAAATTCAGAAAGGGCTGGGGTTCTTCCTTCCTTGCTACTAGAGGAAGGGGAAGAGGTAAAATATCTCCAGCCTTGTCAAGCTCCGAGGAGCAGAAGTCCTCCCAGGCTTCTGCCACCTCCACCGCATGACGTTGGGACTCATATGCGGGAGTCCGCACCTGTGGTGGCGCGTCTGAAACTCTTTAGTCAGTTTTGGGTTCGTTCGAACCTAGGCCCTTGGATATTACAAATAGTATCCCAAGGGTACAAGCTGGAGTTTCAAGACGCCCCTCCTCGCCGTTTTTTTCAAATCGGCCTTACCAGTTTCTCTTCCCGACAGGGAGGTAGTTTGCGACGCAATACAAAAATTGTGTTTAAATCAGGTTATCATCAAGGTTCCCCAGTCACAACAGGGAGAAGGGTTTTATTCGAGCCTGTTTGTGGTCCCGAAGCCGGACGGCTCGGTCAGACCGATCCTAAACCTGAAATCCCTGAATTTCTACCTAAAGAGATTCAAATTCAAGATGGAGTCTCTCCGAGCAGTGATCTCCAGTCTGGAGGAAGGGGATTATATGGTGTCGGTAGACATAAAAGATGCCTACTTACATGTTCCCATTTGTCCCCTGCATCAGGCTTACCTGAGATTTGCAATTCAGGATTGTCATTACCAATTTTCAAACATTGCTGTTTGGTCTTTCCACGGCTCCGAGGATTTTCACCAAAGTGATGGCGGAGATGATGGTTCTCCTTCGCAAACAAGGAGTCACGATTATCCCATACTTGGATGATCTCCTGATAAATGCGAGATCCAGGGACCAGTTGGTCCAAAATGTTGCACTCTCCATGACTGTTCTCCAGCAACATGGTTGGCTCCTGAACTTGCCAAAATCACAGTTGATTCCGACGATGCGGTTGTCATTTTTGGGAATGATATTGGACACGGAACTACAGAGAGTCTTTCTTCCTGTGGAAAAGGCACTGGAACTTCAGAGTCTGGTCAAACAAATTCTGAAACCAGCAAGAGCGTCAATCCATCAATGCATTCGGTTGCTGGGGAAGATGGTTGCGGACTACGAGGCCATTCAGTTTGGCAGGTTCCATGCCAGAGTGTTTCAGTGGGACCTGTTGGACAAGTGGTCAGGGTCCCATCTACACATGCACCAGAGAATAATCCTGTCGTCCAAGGCCAGGATATCGCTCCTGTGGTGGCTGCACAGCTCTCACCGCCTAGAGGGGCACAGGTTCGGGATACAGGATTGTATCCTGGTGACCACGGATGCAAGCCTCCGAGGTTGTGGGGAAGTCACACTGGGAGAAAGCTTCCAAGGAAGATGGTCAAGTCAGGAAACTTGTCTCCACATAAATATTCTGGAGTTAAGGGTCATTTACAACGGCCTCCTACAAGCGGAACATCTTCTTTGAGATCTGCCGGTACTGATCCAGTCAGACAATGTAACAGCAGTAGCGTACATAAACCGTCAGGGCGGAACGAAAAGCAGAGCGGCAATGGCAGAAGCCACAAGGATTTTCCGCTGGGCGGAAAAACATATAAGCGCTCTGTCAGCGATATTCATTCCAGGAGTGGACAACTGGGAAGCAGACTTCCTCAGCAGACACGATCTCCATCCCGGAGAGTGGGGCCTCCACCAAGAAGTCTTCACAGAGATAACAAGTCATTGAGGAGTTCCTCAAATAGACATGATGGCATCTCGTCTCAACAAGAAGCTTCAGAGATATTGTTCCAGGTCAAGGGACCCTCAAGCAATAGCAGTGGATTCTCACTGGTGACACCGTGGGTGTTTCAGTCGGCGTATGTATTCCCTCCACTTCCTCTAATTCCGAAAGTTCTAAAGATCACAAGAAGAACAAAGATCAGGGTGATCATCATTGTTCCAGACTGGCCAAGGAGGGCTTGGTATCCAGATCTTCAGGAATTGCTCATAGGAGATCCCTGGCCTCTTCCTCTGCGCGAGGATCTGTTATGACAGGGGCCGTGCGTGTGTCAGGACTTACAGCGGCTGCGTTTGACCGCATGGCGGTTGAACGCAGAATCCTAACCCGTAAGGGTATTCCCAGTGAAGTTATTCCCACACTTATTCAGGCCAGAAAAGGGGTAACGGCTAAACGTTACCACCGTATTTGGAGAAATATATCTCTTGGTGTGAAGCCAAAAGGGCTCCTACGGAAGAGTTTCGCCTGGGGCATTTTCTCCATTTTCTACAAGCAGGTGTGGATGCGGGCCTAAAATTAGACTCATTTAAGGTACAGATTTCAGCCTTATCGGTTTTCTTTCAGAAACAATTGGCCTCCCTTCTAGAAGTTCAGACTTTCGTGAAAGGAGTGTTGCACATCCAACCTCCATTTGTGCCTCCGGTGGCACCTTGGGACCTTAATGTAGTGTTGCAATTCCTTCAATCACATTGGTTTGAACCTTTGCGGAAGGTGGAGTTGAAATTGCTCACTTGGAAAGTGGTCATCCCGTTGGCCTTGGCATCTGCAAGGCGGGTGTCTGAGTTAGTGGCCTTGTCTCACAAGAGCCCTTATTTGATCTTCCATTAAGATAGAGCTGAGTTGAGGACACGTCAGCAATTTTTACCGAAGGTGGTTTCCTCTTTCCACATAAACCAACCTATCGTGGTTCCTGTGGCTACTGATGCTTTCGTTGAATCAAAATCTCTGGATGTCGTCAGAGCTTTGAAGATTTATGTCGCCAGAACGGCTCAGATTAGGAAAACAGAGGCTCTGTTTGTCCTGTATGCTCCCAACAAGGTTGGGTGTCCTGCTTCCAAGCAGACCATTGTGCGCTGGATCTGTAACACGATTCAGCAGGCCCATTCCATGGCTGGACTGCCGTTACCGGAATCAGTAAAGGCCCATTCCACTAGGAAGGTGGGCTCGTCCTGGGCGGCTGCCCGGGGGTCTTGGCATTGCAACTTTGCCGAGCAGGTACTTGGTCGGGGTCAAACACTTTTGCAAAGTTCTACAAGTTTGACACCTTAGCCGATGAAGACCTTAAGTTCGGTCAATCGGTGCTGCAGAGTCATTCACACTCTCCCGCCCGTTCTAGAGCTTTGGTATAACACCATGGTTCTAATGGTGACCCCAGCATCCTCTAGGACGTATGAGAAAATAGGATTTTAATACCTACCGGTAAATCCTTTTCTCTTCGTCCGTAGAGGATGCTGGGCGCCCGTCCCAGTGCGTACTGTATCTGCAGTTAATAGTTATGGTTACACATATGTTGTGTTACGGTTATTGTCAGCCTGTTGCTGAAATTGTTCATGCCGTTGGCTTGTGTTCTGTTGAATGCCACGTTGTGAGGCATGCTTGAGGTGTGAGCTGGTATGAATCTCACCTTCGTTAACAATAAATCCTTTCCTCAAAATGTCCGTCTCCCTGGGCACAGTTCCTATAACTGGAGTCTGGAGGAGAGGCATAGAGGGAGGAGCCAGTTCACACCCAAAGTCTTAAAGTGCCCATGTCTCCTGCAGATCCCATCTATACCCCATGGTTCTAATGGTGACCCCAGCATCCTCTACGGACTAAGAGAAAAGGATTTACCGGTAGGTATTAAAATCCTATTTTCTTTTGCTGTGCAACTGAATACGTTTAAACTCCTATATAAGGTAATGCAGTAATATGTTTCTCCTACATACTTGTAATGTATTTGTAGTTGATTATGTGCTCATATTGCTTATTATACTAATGTATAACCTGTGACTGACTGCTAGTGTGATTGCTGACTTTACTAAACCGTCAGTTTCTCTGTGTATTCAGATCCTCAATGCTTGTGTAAAGCAGGGTAGGGTCGGATTGTATGTCACTTTAACAAATTTTAAAGTGATTACAGTCACAAATTGTGTACTAACACTGTAAAAGTGTGGGATTTATTTATCATGTCTAAGAGCGGCAAGGGTGAGGAAAATACACTTTCCACAGCAGCAGCAGCACTTATTTCATGTTTGTCTTAGACTGGTTCAATGGGATTATGCGCAAAATGGTTTAGTTGTCTCCAAAGCCTCTTAAGTAACCGAGGCAGGCACAGGTTCTGGTGACCCTTCATGGGCTACTTTGCACAGACATTATCCAATGTAGCTGAGCAGATAATGCCAGCTCCTATACCAGCGATAGGTTATCCTATTAACCCTTATATGCAACTTTCATTCTGAGGTGATCCACCTAGGGAATGGCAGCCTCTTAACAAAGACAGGCTAAAAGGCTGGTGGTAAGTAAATCACATAGACATGATACAACATCTTCACAGTTTACACATGTTTAGCTAAGGACTCATTGCACTTTGGGCCTAATTCAGAGTTGATCGCAGCAGCAAATTTGTGAGCAGTTGGGCAAAACCATGTGCACTGCAGGTGTGGCAGATATAACATTTGCAGAGAGAGTTAGATTTGGGTGTGGGGTGTCCAAACTGAAATCTAAATTGCAGTGTAAAAATAAAGCAGCCTTTATTTACCCTGCACAGAAACAAAATAACCCACCCAAATCTAACTCCCTGCAAATGTTATATCTGCCAACACCTGCAGTGCACATGGTTTTGCCCAACTGCTAACAAATTTGCTGCTGCAATCAACTTTGAATTACCCCCTTTGGACGGTCTCAGCTCAGTGGACATATCTGAGTAATTAGTGCTATGTAAGCTATTCTATCCTATATTAGAAACTAAGGCAGCTGTGTTTAAACGTCCTAAAATAACTGATAGCAATTATGTTGGGCTACGCACAATAGGAAGTCAGAATTTCAGGAAATTGAATTTCAATTATCCTCGTCAAGCTGCGGACTGTTTAAAAAATAAGGGTGGCTCCCAAAGTAGATTCGCAGATCTTAGATTGCTGCGAAAATCTACATTATTTTTGTTTTCAATATAAATAAATGATGTCACAGATAGGAGACTCAATGGGTTTCTAAAGACCATTTTTTTATTTTTGTCTGGGACAATCATTAGACCAGCCTTGGCTTCAACTCAGATAGCGTAAGCAGTGGCAGCCAGGGTTGATGCATTGAAAGAAGATCTTTCAATGGCATTTAGAAAGCAAAAGTTCCATAATGCATATCAAACAGGCAGCAATAAGCGGACCTGGATATGGGTACTATTGCCTCTCAGACAGCAGCAGCTCGGCTATGTACATGGTAAGCTGACTCAGAATCCAGGAAGGTTCTGGAGTCTTATCTTTGTTACTGGAAATATTCTTTTTGACAAAAAAATAGGATTTTAATTACCTATCGGTAAACCCCTTTTCTCGTAATCCGTAGAGGATGCTGGGGTCCTCATTAGTACCATGGTGTATAGACGGGTCCACTAGGAGCCATTGGCACTTTTAGAGTTTGAGAGTGTGGGCTGGCTCCTCCCTCTATACCCCCTCCTACCAGACTCCGTATAGGAACTGTGCCCGAGGAGAAGAACATCTTTGAGAGAGAGGATTTTACATACAGTTGTGCTCATAAGTTTACATACCCTAGCAGAATTTGATTTTCTGGCCATTTGTCAGAGAATATGAATAACTCACAAACTTTTCTTTCACTAATGGTTAGTGGTTAGGTGTTGCCATTTATTATCAAACAACTGTGTTTACTCTTTTTAAATCATACTCATAGATGGGTCCACCAGGAACCATTGGCACTTTAAGAGTTTGAGAGTGTGGACTGGCTCCTCCCTCTATACCCCTAATACCAGACTCAGTCTAGAAACTGTGCCCAAGGAGATGGACATCTTCGAGAGAAGGATTATACACAGATAGTGGTGAGATTCATACCAGCTCACACATACAAGGCACGTCAAGACAACAAAGCTTGAACACTCAGCAACTGCTGAAACTTTACTTACCAAGTAACAATGCAGTACTCAACTAAAACGAAGTTGTACTGAACCAAATAGCATTTGCAGGAAAACGAAGTGCTGGATGGGCGACCAGCATCCTCTACAGACTACGAGAAAAGGATTTACCAGTAGGTACCAAAATCCTATTTTCTCTTACGTCCTAGAGGATGCTGGGGTCCACAGTAGAACCATTGGGATGTACCGGAGGCTCCTGCAGAACTGACTGACTGAATTTCAGATCATCAGAGGCCAAAGTATCGAAATTGTAAAAACTTTGCAAACGTGTTCGACCCAGACCAATTTGCAGCTCGGCAAAGTTGCACTGCCGAGACATCACGGGCAGCTGCCCAGGAAGACCCCACCTTACGAGTGGGCCTTAACAGATTTTGGACACGGCAGTCCCGCCGTAGAATAAGCGTGCTGGATAGTGAACCTAATCCAGCGAGAAATAGTCTGCTTAGAAGCAGGACACCCAATTTTCTTGGAATCATATAGGACAAACAGAGAGTCCGACTTTCTGTGACGAGACGTTCTCTTCACATATATCTTCAGAGCCCTCACAACATCCAAGGACTTTGATGTAATTGAGGAGTCAATAGCCACTGGCACCACAATAGGTTGGTTGAAATGCCGACACAGCCTTTGGAAGAAACTGACGTGTCCGGAGCTCAGCACTATCTTCGTGGAAGATCAAGTAAGGGCTTTTACAGGATAAAGCCCCCAATTCGGACACACGTCTAGCAGAAGCTAAGGCCAACAACTACCTGTAGATGCTCAAACCAATCCGACTGGAGGAACTGCAACACAACGTTAAGGTCCCAAGGCGCCGTAGGCGGTGCAAGAGGAGGTTGGATGTGCAGAACTCCCTTCAAAAAAAAAAAAAAGTCTGAACCTCAGGGAGGACAGCCAATTGTTTCTGAAAGAAAATGGATAGGGCCGAAATCTGGACCTTCACAGATACTAACCTCAGGCCCAGAGTTGAAACTCCACCGTAGGAAACTTCTTGGATTCACACCAAGAGACATATTTCTTCCAAATACGATGGCAATGTTTAGACGTTACCCCTTTCCTAGCCTGTATCAGGGTAGGAATGACCTTCTTCGGAATGCCCTTCCGAGCAAGTATCAGGCGCTCAACTTCCATGCCATCAAACGTAGCCGCGGTAAGTCTTGATAGGCGAACGGCCCCTGCCGCAGCAGGTCCTCCCGAAGAGGAAGACGCCTCGGTTCTTCTTGCAGTAGATTCAGAAGGTCCGCGTACCAAGCCCTTCTTGGCCAGTCTGGGGCAATGAGGATCGCTTGAACCCTTGTTCTCCTTATGAGCTTTAGGATTCTTGGGATGAGTGGGAGTGGTGGAAACATGTACACTTAGTGGAACACCCACGCAGACACCAGGGCATCCACAGCCACTGCTTGTGGGTTCCTCGACCTGGAACAATAACGCCGAAGCTTCTTGTTGAGATGAGAGGCCATCATGTCTATATGGGGTAATCCCCAAAGGTCTGTTATTTCCTTGAACACTCCCGGATGGAGACCTCACTCCCCTGGATAGAGATCGTGTCTGCTGAGGAAGTCTGCTTCCCAGTTGTCTCCTCACGGAATGAAGATGGCTGACAGCGCCAACGCATGTTTTCTGTCCAGAGGAGTATGCTTGTGACCTCTGACATTGCCGCTCTGCTCTTCAATCCACCTTGTCGGTTTATGTAAGCCACAGTCGTTACGTTGTCCGACTGCACCTGAATGGCCCGATTTCTTAGAAGAGCGGCCGCCTGGAGAAGACCGTTGTAGACGGCTCTCAGTTCCAGGATGTTGATGGGCAGGCTGGCTTCCAGACTTGACCACCTGCCTTGGACGGTTACTCCTTGAGTGACTGCTCCCCAGCCCCGAAGGCTCGCATCCGTGGTTAGAAGGACCCAGTCCTGAATACCGAACCTGCAGCCCTCCAGAAGGTGAGGCAATTGGCGCCACCAGAGGAGTGAAATCCTGGCCTTTGGCGACAGACGAATTCTCTGGTGCATGTGGAGGCGAGATCTCAACCACTTGTCCAGGAGATCCAGTTGGAAGGTCCGAGCGTGGAAATTTCCGTACTGGAGAGCCTCGTAAGAGGCCACCATCTTTCCCAATAGGCGAATGCATTGATGAACAGACACCCGGGCTGGCTTCAGGACATCCCGGACCATAGCTTGTATCACCAATGCCTTTTCCTGTGGAAGAAACACCTTTTGCACTTCCATATCCAGGATCATTCCCAGAAAGGACAACCTGTGGGTTGGTTCCAAATGTGACTTTGGAAGGTTCAGAATCCAACCATAACTCTTGAGGATGCGTGTTGTGAGAACAATGGATTGCAGTAGCTTCTCCTTGGACGAGGCTTTTATCAGCAGATCGTCCAGATATGGAATGATGTTCACACCTTGTTTGCGGAGAACCATCATTTCTGCCATCACCTTGGTAAACACCCTTGGTGCTGTGGAGAGGTCAAATGGCAGGGCCTGGAACTGGAAATGACAGTCCAGCAATGCGAAATGGAGATAAGCCTGATGCGGCAGCCAGATCGGAATGTGGAGGTATGCATCCTTGATATCCAGTGATACCAGAAATTCCCCCTCTTCCAGACCTGATATCACCACACTGAGAGACCATCTTGAACTCGTTTAGAAAGGGGTTCAATGATTTCAGGTTCAGAATGGGCCTGACCGAACCATCCAGTTTAGGTACCATGAAAAGGTTCGAATACTAACCTTTGTTATGCATTTGAGGTGGTACTGGCACAATGACCTAAGCCTCCACCAGTTTTTGGACAGCGTCTTGTAGTACAGTGCTGTCTGCCAACAGAGTTGGTAAGCCTGATTTGAAAAAACGATGAGGAGGGAGACTTAGATATTGTATCCCAGGGATACAGGCTGGAATTTCAATCACCCAGGCATCCAGGCCGGATGAATCCCAGAAGTGACTGAAGTGTCCAAATCTGGCTCCCATTGGCCCCACCTCCAGGCCGCGCGACCCACCCTCATGCGGAGGACTTTGGCGTACCTGAAGCAGGCTTTTGTTCCTGGGAACCTGCAGGTGCAGGTTTCTTGGACTTAACTCGACCTCCACTAAAGAAGGTATTGGACGCTCTGGCCTTTCTACGCCTGTTAGGCCGAAAGGACTGCATTGCAGATGAAGAGAAGGATTTCTTCAGAGCAGGTGCTGCTGAGGGAAGAAACGGAGACTTACCCACTGTAGCCGTGGATATCCACGCGTCTAGAGCTTCCCCAAAGAGAGCCTGACCTGTATAGGGTAGGGACTCCACACTTTTTCTGGATTCCGCGTCGGCCGACCACTGGCGCAGCCACAGTCCCCGACGAGCTGAAACAGATATGGAAGATATCCCCGCAGCCATGGAACCCAGGTCTTTCATGGATTCTACCATAAAACCTGCTGAATCATGTATGTTGCGTAAATATAATGCAACGTCATCCCTATCCATCGTATCCAAATCTTCAAGTAAGGCAGCCGACCACTTTACTATTGCCTTTGCAATCCATGCAGTAGCAATAGTGGGATGTAATATGGCCCCTGAAGCAGTGTACATTGATTTAAGCGTGTTATCAATTTTTCTATCAGCCGGCTCCTTTAAGGAGGTAGATCCTGGAACAGACAAAACCACCTTTTTTGAGAGTCTGGACACAGATGAGTCAACAAATCGGCAGGTTTTCCCATTTTTTCCTATCCTCCTCAGGGAAAGGAAATGCCAACTGGACCCTTTTAGGGACCTGGAATTTTTTCTCAGGGTTTACCCATGCTTTTTCAAATATAGCATTCAATTCTTTTGACGCAGGGAAGGTTAGCGAGACTTTATTTTCAGTGAAAAAGGCCTCCTCAATCTGTTCAGGTGTGGTATTAACAACATTCAACACATCCCTGATAGCCTCTATCAACAATTGCACCCCTTTTGCAAGAGACACGGACCCCCGCAACACATCCCCATCACCGTCTGTGGTGTCAGAATCGGTATCCGTGTCGTCTTGTGTGACCTGCACAAGCAGTGGGGGTATATAGCGGGGCGTCATGAGGTACCAGAAACCGGCCATACTGCCATAGAGCTCTGTAATACCTGGGTTGCAGATTCATTACTTACAACCCTGTCAGAAATCTGAAAGGAAAACCACTCCGTTTCACTTGCTGGTATCTGTGCTAAACCAGTGCTATCCTGATTACATGGAATGGGATCATCCTGGGAGGATATATCCTCTGCAGCATATGACACAGTGTCCCTGGACACAGCTAAAAGTAGACCAAACACTCCACACACACACGCGCGCGCACACACACACACACACACACACACACACACACACACACACAACGTTTTCCCCCCAAGAATGGCAAGAGAGACACAGAGATTGGAGCTAACCCACACACAGCGCTTGTAGTAAAGGGAGACCCCTTGTCAGCGCTGACTGTGCACCTTAATAGGATACACAGTAGTATTACAGCCTCCCCTCCCTTCTACAACCCCCTGGTACCGTGTACAGATAGCTGGAGTTGCTGTGGAGGGACCTGTTCTTCCTCTCAGAGCTGTGCAGGCAGGAAAATGACACTGAAACGCTGCTGGGTCTGCTCTGAGAAGCTCCGCCCCTTAATGGCGCTGTTTTCCCGCTTTTAATGGATTATACTTTCCTGAGGAATTAGTGCTGGCTGAGATCAGAGGACCCCGACAGGCTTCTGGACCAGTGTAGGGGGTAAGCGCTGGCCCAGGGCGCCTCTCAGCGCCGCACCATATACCGCTGAGCCTTCCCAGGAGCACAGTTGATACTGCGCACCCTCCCAGCTTCTGTCATCTTTACACCGGCTACCTGGGGGGGGGGGGGGGGGGGGGGGGCATGCTGCTGGGGCAAGCGGTCCCCTGTGGCGGAGAACGATCAGACCCCTCTCGAGCTCAGTGTCCAGTCAGCGGAGACAGTGGCTCAGACCCCGCAGGGCGGTCACTGCTCCCCCCCCTTAGTCCCTTGCTGCAGGGAGGCTGTTGCCAGCACCCTCCTTGTAAAAGAAAAAACTAAGTTAAACTTTACTAGAAAAGCTCTGTAGAGCTCCCCTAGCTGTGACCGGCTCCTCCGAACACATTTTCTAAACAGAGTCTGGTAGGAGGGGCATAGAGGGAGGAGCCAGCCCACACTCTCAAACTCTTAAAGTGCCAATGGCTCCTGGTGGACCCGTCTATACCCCATGGTACTAATGTGGATCCCAGCATCCTCTAGGACGTAAGAGAAATAAGGAAAATACTGGAGCTTTTTAAAAGGTGACAAATGGATGATTTTTGTACTTAGCCAGTGTTTTTAATCAAATTAAGAGTTTTGCCAATAGCTTTTCTGTATCCCAAATTGCTAGATCTTGCAGTGCTTTAATAGTTTGGAGAACATACTTAGCTCTCAAAAGCAAAATCTCTTGACTGTATGTTTCTGTGTATTGGTTTACTTGCACAGAGTAAATAACTATAAAATCAGCGTTTTGACCTGCATGAGACCCTATAGGAGCCAAGCCTTACAATTTTTTATTTTATTCGATTTATATAAAGAACTGCAGCAGAACATCAGTGAAAGGTGAACATTGTATGTTACCTCTATAGGACATATCTAGAAGTTTCAGGCTTGGAGTTTAGATTTTATCCTTCACTATATAGTTATTGGAAAGTTTCCAACACATCTGGTAGGTGTTGTTTACAGTCAGTAACCTCTATACTCTTTCCTTAATGCTAGTACCATCAGATTTCCACAGTGCACGAATAGTATCTATTGTAAGAGCGGAGGCGTCGAGTAACCATGGACCAGACCAAAACAACTTGGTGCCTTTTGCAAATCCCCCAGAAATGCAGAGTACATTGTTCTTCTTCTTGCACCATATCATTCTTATTTTTACATAGAATTTGATGGCATATAAGAACCACTTGGCCCACCGTGTCTGCCCTCATTCTGTTTTGGGGGTGTTATGCGTTCTACTTATTATATGGGTTACAAACTACTTTTCATTCTTCAATTCACCTAAAGTGCAGGTCTTCCTAATGTCAAAATCGAAAAATATCATGATGCATATGCCTTGTACTAACCCCTCATGCACACGCGCGCTGCTCGTGCACCCACTCCCCCGTGCGTACACATCCCCGCAGGTTACGTAAGGGACGCTACAGCGTCTCGTGCGCATGAGATGTGTATTTACGGCGGAGTTTGTGAGCGTCTAGCGTGCGACTCGATCATAGCATATTTAACCCATATAGTGTGTTTTATAGCTAATATTCCCCTAGACAATGTCAGCTAGTATGTTTAGTTTAAACGGTTCCTGGACAGAGAGATTCCTCTTTGCATGATAGGAAGGGTCAGATAAAGGTTGAAAGGTGATATCTAGTATCCAGCTGTAGGATATTTTAAGGGTAACATTTCGGTGTTGGTTAGGAAAGGATCGCTCGCTCCTGCGTATAGTTATGTGCAAAAGTAGTTTATGAACATATATTGTATTTGCTGTAAATTACACATGCGGCAGGAATCCTGAGGATACCTCCCACCAGGGCAGTTGGAGAAAGACACAGCCCACCTGTTCAAATCCACCTATGACCTTTGCTATAATGTGGAGACACATTCCTGTGTCCAATGAACAATGAGATTATAGGGACCATTGTATTGTGAATGTATGTTGTGTATATAAAGACCACCATTGCCTGGCCAGACACTCACTCTCTCTGAAGGCTTTCTCTCTGAATGCTGAGGGCTGGATCCAGGACGCGCTTGCAAATCATCCCCACGTATGTATATTTCTCTGTAGCCATTTTGTTATCCATTCTGTTCGCCATTCATTTCAATTTGTTCACTCTTGTTTGTTATTGTTCATATTATTCTGTTATTGTGTTAGATTTTGATGTTAGTTTGTAGTGTATAACTTGTATTGTGTTTTCCCCCTTTTCTCTAAACCATCCACGGCGGTGTTAGAACCGCTGTGGTTTTTAAATCAAAACCAGGTCTTGTGTTTTCACTCCTTGCTAAGGGTTTTCTTAGCGTCACAATCGCTCAAACAGCATACACATTGTTAAGGGTTTTCAGCGTTACATCATTGTAGTATTAGATTACTAAGGTTTAGAGTATAAGCATATCCTTACTGTGTGTTATTAATAAGGTTTACTGCGTATCAGTCTGTGAGCGTCTGCGCCGCTCGTGTCTCACTCTCACGGCGCAGCGTCCGCTACGCCAATAGCGTAGCAGTACGGTACTCGGTACGCCTATAGCGTGCTTGGTACGAAGCGTGAAACCGTGAGCGTACGCATCGCTCGTGCGTCGTGCCCACGGCTTAGCGTCTGTTACGCTAAGTGCGTACCCCTACGGTACTCAGTACGCAAATAGCATACTTAGTCCGTAATAGTAAATAGCTTATGTTTAAAGGTAATATTTGACATTATCAATTGGGGCAATCGTCCGGTTCTCCTCATATCCGCAGCCTAGCAGGACAAGGCAGACTTTTATCTATCAGCAAAGGCCGGGAAGGTAGTATCCCCTGTTAGCCGTTTGGTGGTCGGGGATACATTAGTGCTGATTAGATAAGCGTCTGCTCCGCTTGGTTTGTAGGGATGCTGGTGGAATCCGGATCCGGAAGGTAAGAACGTAAAGCTATTTTTAAAGTCTGTGAATTTCTGAATACAAGCATACACCTGTACTCTGCATATCTGATTATATTGTTGCAAAAACCAGGTTCAAATGAGTCATATTGTGTTTGATTCAGATTGGATTGCTTATCTGTTTAAGTAGGGTTAAATGTATATTTAAAAGTTGCTGCAAAAGCCTTGATATAGTGTTGTTTTTTTTTTAACTCAGGCCTAAAATAACTTCAGGGGCTTGCATGGTGATTTTTTTTTGTGACAAAGGAAGCTGCATGGTCTGTCCTCCATTTTGTGTAAACCTCATGGATGTGGAAGGGGGAGGAGCAGCGGCCATTTTGGGAAGGACATTTTTTTCTCTAAATGGATGATTTTCAGTCTGCTCAGGAATAATCAGCCGTCCTTGGTCAAAAAGAAATCACCATTTATGAGTTACCAATGCATTTATTTAACCCATGCCATAGTCAATTACAAATAGATTCAGATGGGGCTTAATACAAGTTAATAGTAAGATGAATACGTGATGTAAGAACCACATACAGATAAACAAAGTTTTTTTTTCTTTACCTCTAGGATTCAGTTAGACTCTGCTTGTTGTAAGAAAGCCATTGAAATGCAAATTAACCTGTGCAACTGCTTTTTCCAGGCAGTGAAAAACCACCTTCACAGTCAAAAGCACATTCATATGCAAATTAGAAGCACTTAATGAGTAAATGAGTCTCAGGAGACCAGTGAATAGTACATAGATATAATATTATAATTATGTGTGTGTGTTTATATCAATGTATGTTCTGCAAGATAGCTATCCAATATGAATCATACTATTGGAAGCATTGATTACTAGATTCATTCACACCTGTATTTTATTTGTGTACTCTGCATATCTATTCGCTTGTTGCCATTAGCATTGATTATTAGATACATTTTGACCCGTGCTGAGAAATTTGTTGCTATTTAGTTAAAAATATAAAGTAATATTTAAGGGAGTACATGTAAAACACAGCCTGGCCCAGTTAGAAAGGTTTATACAGGAGATACTGTGTGGTGCGGGTAAGCGATTATAGTTAAATATCGTTTACATTTATAGAAACGTGTTATTTGTATTGCTGCGGACGTATCCGGCCTGTGTACACGTGTCTCGGGCAACGTGCGAGATTGCGTACGCAACGCAAAGGCCTACACACGTGGCGTATATTACGCAACATGCGTACGGATGCGCCCACTAAATACAAATCACACGATAGCATTGTTTTAGTTTAGGCGATACGGTAGCCACGCGATAATAGCACAAATTGATCAGTATCCAATATTTAGTTTAAAAAAAAAAAAAAAAACACCTTTTTTCTGTATTACCTCTGGGGAAAGCTATCAGTTAACAAGAAATGATTTTTCTGATCAGAAAACTATAGAATGATAGTGTGGGCTGAAAAAGGTATGAGTGTATTGAACCCCGCTTGGTGGGCTTGATGGTCTTGGTAAAGCACGGTCTAGGTGAAAACGTGCGAGCACGGTCCAGGTGTACACGTGCGACGGAGTGTGATAAAAGTTTTCGTGGTATTACGCTCCGGCTGTTGTGGAGCACAGACGGAAGAGACTCCAATGATCCTACCATTTATAGATAACAAGTGTCTATAAGTGGTACGATTGGACCGCACGGTTGTATGTGTAAACAATTGACGCAACATGATATGAGGTTGCATATTCGTGCGTAAATCTTATCCTCATACGCGTTGTAGTGAGCACATGTAATCGTGATTTGTGTAAAATAAAGGTAGGGCCTGCAACGGCTACACGAGTCTGCTAGAAGGCGGACCGGGGATACCCGGAGCAGAAGAAGTTCAGTGGAAGAGCTTTAAGGATTTCCACCGTAGACTACTGTGTTTGGTGCATTTTAGGAAGTTTTTCTGTGTTAAAAAGGTCCGCAATGGAAGCCAAGTGCACAGCACAGGGACGTTTAGCAGTCAGGGTTCAGACTGCAGAGTTCAGACCCAGGGCCGGTTCAAGGGCGCTCTGCGCCCCGGGCAGGAAAAGGGGCGTGGCCTAATAAGGGGGCGTGGTCAGTTACGCCCCCTGTACATTGCTAGCGCCGCTTGAATGCTGAGCGGTGCGCGATGACGTCATCGCGCACCGCACAGCAAAAGGTCCTCTCCACGAAGGGAAACTAGACGCTATGCGTCTAGTTCTCTTCGTGGAGAGGACCTTTGCTGTGCGGTGCGCGATGACGTCATCGCGCACCGCTCAGCAAAGTTACTATCCACGAAGGGAAACTAGACGCATAGCGTCTAGTTCCCTTCACAGGAGGCGGACGGGGACGGCAGCGGAGGCGGACGGGGGACACAGCGGGCAGCAGTGGCGGATCTTGCCACGGTGCGGTGCCCTCCGGAAGGCGCCGGCGCCCTCCGGAAGGCGGCGCCCCGGGCAAAAGTCCTGCTTGCCCGTGGCAAGATCCGCTACTGTTCAGACCCCGGGGGTCAGCTCGGTCAGTAATGTGGGGGAAGTATGGTCCCCACACTGAGACCTTTTGTGATGAATGGACACGAATGACTGTGGGGGATAAAGCACCATTTCCTGGGATAGGTAGTTTTGACTCAGAGGTATTACATAATCTAAGGCTTAGGATCTGTCTGTTAAAGTCCCAAAACCAAAGGATCAGACACACAAACTGTTTACATTTATGGCAACAAGAGAGTGATATACAGAGGGAATTAGCTTACACAGCTGGTTCTAACTAGTGATGAGCGGGTACGGTTTCTCGGAAACCAAACCCCCCCGAACTTCACCCTTTTTACACGGGTCTGAGCCATACTCGGATTCTCCCGTATGGCTCGGGTAACCCGAGCGCGCCCGGACGTCATCATCCCGCTGTCGGATTCTCGCGAGATTCGGATTCTATATAAGCAGCCGCGCATCGCCGCCATTTTCACTCGTGCATTGGAAATGTTAGGGAGAGGACGTGGCTGGCTTCCTCTCCGATATTGTTGAACTTGATTGTGCTGTGCACTATTGCTTAATTGTGGGGAGGGCTGGGGAGCAGCTGTATAATATAGGAGGAGTACAGTGCAGAGTTTTGCTGATCAGTGACCACCAGTTATCCGTTCTCTGCCTGAAAAAAACCGCTCCATATCTGTGCTCACAGTGTGCTGCATATATCTGTGCTCACACTGCTTAATTGTGGGGACTGGGGAGCAGCTGTATTATATAGCAGGAGCACAGTGCAGAGTTTTTCTGACGGTGACCACCAGTATACATTGTCTGCCTGAAAAACACTCCATATCTGTGCTCAGTGTGCTGCTTTATTGTGGGGACTGGGGACCACCAGTATAATATATAGGAGGAGTACAGTGCAGAGTTTTGCTGACCAGTGACCACCAGTATATAATATATAGCATTACGGTACAGTAGACCACTGCTGTACCTACCTCTGTGTCGTCATTAAGTATACTATCCATCTACATTCTATACCTGTGGTGCATTTTAGTTTTGCAGTTTGCGGACACAGTGACCACCAGTATACTATATATAGCAGTACGGAAGGCCACTGCTGTACCTACCTCTGTGTCGTCATTAAGTATACTATCCATCTACATTCTATACCTGTGGTGCATTTTAGTTTTGCAGTTTGCTGACACAGTGACCACCAGTATACTATATATAGCAGTACGGTACGGAAGGCCACTGCTCTACCTACCTCTGTGTCGTCAAGTATACTATCCATCCATACCTGTGGTACATTTCAGTTGTGCGCAGTATATATAGTAGTAGGCCATTGCTATTGATACTGGCATATAATTCCACACATTAAAAAATGGAGAACAAAAATGTGGAGGTTAAAATAGGGAAAGATCAAGATCCACTTCCACCTTGTGCTGAAGCTGCTGCCACTAGTCATGGCCGAGACGATGAAATGCCATCAACGTAGTCTGCCAAGGCCGATGCCCAATGTCATAGTAGAGAGCATGTAAAATCCAAAAAAACAAAAGTTCAGTAAAATGACCCAAAAATCAAAATTAAAAGCGTCTGAGGAGAAGCGTAAACTTGCCAATATGCCATTTACGACACGGAGTGGCAAGGAACGGCTGAGGCCCTGGCCTATGTTCATGGCTAGTGGTTCAGCTTCACATGAGGATGGAAGCACTCATCCTCTCGCTAGAAAAATGAAAAGACTTAAGCTGGCAAAAGCACAGCAAAGAACTGTGCGTTCTTCTAAATCACAAATCCCCAAGGAGAGTCCAATTGTGTCGGTTGCGATGCCTGACCTTCCCAACACTGGACGGGAAGAGGTTGCGCCTTCCACCATTTGCACGCCCTCTGCAAGTGCTGGAAGGAGCACCCGCAGTCCAGTTCCTGATAGTCAAATTGAAGATGTCACTGTTGAAGTACACCAGGATGAGGATATGGGTGTTGCTGGCGCTGGGGAGGAAATTGACAAGGAGGATTCTGATGGTGAGGTGGTTTGTTTAAGTCAGGCACCCGGGGAAACACCTGTTGTCCGTGGGACGAATATGGCCATTGACATGCCTGGTCAAAATACAAAAAAAAAATCAGCTCTTCCGTGTGGAATTATTTCAACACAAATGCGGACAACAGGTGTCAAGCCGTGTGTTGTCTTTGTCAAGCCTGTTTAAGTAGGGGTAAGGACGTTAACCACCTCGGAACATCCTCCCTTATACGTCACCTGCAGCGCATTCATCATAAGTCAGTGACAAGTTCAAAAACTTTGGGTGACAGCGGAAGCAGTCCACTGACCACTAAATCCCTTCCTCTTGTAACCAAGCTCCTGCAAACCACACCACCAACTCCCTCAGTGTCAATTTCCTCCTTTCCCAGGAAAGCCAATAGTCCTGCAGGCCATGTCACTGGCAAATCTGACGAGTCCTCTCCTGCCTGGGATTCCTCTGATGCATCCTTGAGTGTAACGCCTACTGCTGCTGGCGCTGCTGTTGTAGCTGCTGGGAGTTGATCGTCATCCCAGAGATGAAGTCGGAAGACCACTTGTACTACTTCCAGTAAGCAATTGACTGTCCAACAGTCCTTTGCGAGGAAGATGAAATATCACAGCAGTCATCCTGCTGCAAAGAAGATAACTCAGGCCTTGGCAGCCTGGGCGGTGAGAAACGTGGTTCCGGTATCCACCGTTAATTCAGAGCCAACTAGAGACTTGATTGAGGTACTGTGTCCCCGGTACCAAATACCATCTAGGTTCCATTTCTCTAGGCAGGCGATACCGAAAATGTACACAGACCTCAGAAAAAGACTCACCAGTGTCCTAAAAAATGCAGTTGTACCCAATGTCCACTTAACCACAGACATGTGGACAAGTGGAGCAGGGCAGACTCAGGACTATATGACTGTGACAGCCCACTGGGTAGATGTATTGCCTCCCGCAGCAAGAACAGCAGCGGCGGCACCAGTAGCAGCATCTCGCAAACGCCAACTCGTTCCTAGGCAGGCTACGCTTTGTATCGCCGCTTTCCAGAATAGGCACACAGCTAACAACCTCTTACGGAAACTGAGGAAGATCATCGCAGAATGGCTTACCCCAATTGGACTCTCCTGGGGATTTGTGACATCGGACAACACAAGCAATATTGTGCGTGCATTACATCTGGGCAAATTCCAACACGTCCCATGTTTTGCACATACATTGAATTTGGTGGTACAGAATTATTTAAAAAAACGACAGGGGCGTGCAAGAGATGCTGTCGGTGGCCCGAAGAATTGCGGGCCACTTTCGGCATTCAGCCACCGCGTACAGAAGACTGGAGCACTACCAAACTTCCTGATCCTGCCCTGCCATCATCTGAAGCAAGAGGTGGTTACGAGGTGGAATTCAACCCTCTATATGCTTCAGAGGATGGAGGAGCAGCAAAAGGCCATTCAAGCCTATACATCTGCCCACGATATATGCAAAAGAGGGGGAATGCACCTGACTCAAGCGCAGTGGAGAATGATTTCAACGTTGTGCAAGGTTCTGCAACCCTTTGAACTTGCCACACGTGAAGTCAGTTCAGACACTGCCAGCCTGAGTCAGGTCATTCCCCTCATCAGGCTTTTGCAGAAGAAGCTGGAGACATTGAAGGAGGAGCTAAAACAGAGCGATTCCGCTAGGCATGTGGGACTTGTGGATGGAGCCCTTAATTCGCTTAACCAGGATTCACGGGTGGTCAATCTGTTGAAATCAGAGCACTACATTTTGGCCACCGTGCTCGATCCTAGATTTAAAACCTACGTTGTCTCTCTCTTTCCGGCAGACACAAGTCTGCAGAGGTTCAAAGACCTGCTGGTGAGAAAATTGTCAAGTAAAGCGGAACGTGACCTGTCAACATCTCCTCCTTCACATTCTCCCGCAACTGGGGGTGCGAGGAAAAGGCTAAGAATTCCGAGCCCACCCGCTGGCGGTGATGCAGGGCAGTCTGGAGCGAGTGCTGCCATCTGGTCCAGACTGAAGGAACTGCCAACGATTACTGACATGTCATCTACTGTCACTGCATATGATTCTGTCACCATTGAAATGGTGGAGGATTATATGAGTGACCATATCCAAGTAGGCACGTCAGACAGTCCGTACGTATACTGGCAGGAAAGAGGCAATTTGGAGGCCCTTGCACAAACTGGCTTTATTCTACCTAAGTTGCCCTCCCTCCAGTGTGTACTCCGAAAGAGTGTTTAGTGCAGCCGCTCACCTTGTCAGCAATCGGCGTACGAGGTTACTTCCAGAAAATGTGGAGAAGATGATGTTCATCAAAATGAATTATAATCAATTCCTCCGTGGAGACATTCACCAGCAGCAATTGCCTCCACAAAGTACACAGGGACCTGAGATGGTGGATTCCAGTGGGGACGAATTAATAATCTGTGAGGAGGGGGATGTACACAGTGAAAGGGGTGAAGAATCGGAGGATGATGATGATGATGAGGTGGACATCTTGCCTCTGTAGAGCCAGTTTGTGCAAGGAGAGATTGCTTCTTTTTTTGGTGGGGGCCCAAACCAACCAGTCATTTCAGTCACAGTCGTGTGGCAGACCCTGTCGCTGAAATGATGGGTCCGTTAAAGTGTGCATGTCCTGTTTATACAACATAAGGGTGGGTGGGAGGGCCCAAGGACAATTCCATCTTGCACCTCTTTTTTCTTTCATTTTTCTTTGCATCATGTGCTGTTTGGGGACAATTTTTTTGAAGTGCCATCCTGCCTGACACTGCAGTGCCACTCCTAGATGGGCCAGGTGTTTGTGTCGGCCACTTGTGTTGCTTAGCTTAGCCATCCAGCGACCTCGGTGCAAATTTTAGGATTAAAAATAATATTGTGAGGTGTGAGGTGTTCAGAATAGACTGGAAATGAGTGGAAATTATGGTTATTGAGGTTAATAAAACTATGGGATCAAAATGACCCCCAAATTCTATGATTTAAGCTGTTTTTTAGGGTTTTTTGTAAAAAACACCCGAATCCAAAACACACCCGAATCCGACAAAAAAATTTCGGTGAGGTTTTGCCAAAACGCGTCCGAATCCAAAACACGGCCACGGAACCGAATCCAAAACCAAAACCCAAAAAATGTCCGGTGCACATCATTAGTTCTAACCCTAGCAGGAAACTGATGGCAACTGGAGAGACAATGGCTACAGAGAATGGCATACTGGGATATGATGATAATAGTGCACTTAATAAATGTAGTAATGACAATAAGAGTAAACGTAAAAAATGTGTTAATGACGATAGGAGTAAAACTGATAAATATACAAATTCTAACCCGTGCAAGTTGCACCCCATGTTAAACTTCCCTCAGGATTACAAGCAAGAAAGTGAGCCTAGCACGATGTCAGCATTTTTTTTCAGCAGCCACCATAGAAGACACCCAGGTGGGCACGGCCCAATCGGTAAAGGCAGTAGTAAAGCCCCCTAACGGAGGGTCAGGGGAGGTCGTGTCCACAGGTAAGTACGGTATTGTACATTATGCACAGACAATTGCACCTCACATTGTAGAGTCAACACAAGATAGTGTAGTTGAACTTAATCCTGTCAGGGTGATTGTAGTCCCAAATGGAAAGACTCACGCTCAGGGAGTCACTCCCGTCACAGACATTGCCATGCATTGTCCCTGGTCCCGGACAGAACTGAGGACAATTATGTCTGAATTTCCCGATCCCAGGAGAGATCTAGCCGCATGCCAAAGGTTCATTAAAGAACTAGGTAACGCCGCCGAACCCACTAACAAAGATTGGCGGACAGTACTGCAGGCATGTTTGCCCTCTAGTATTGACCCTGCGAAATTCATTACTGATTGTAAGTTAGACGCAGAAGTACCTCTCACTGAAGAGTACAATCATGAAAATGTTAAACAGATCAACCTGCAATTAGGAGTATATTTCCCAACTGTTGTCAAGTGGAACAAAATTTTCTCCATTAGACAAAAAGAAGGTGAAACTGCTTCTGATTATTTCCATCGAGCATCAGAGGAAATGGCTAGATACACTGGGATCGCGGATATTGAGAAAAGTGTACATCATAGAGAGGTAGCGGTGTCCGTATTAATGGAAGGTTTAAAAGAAGTGTTGAGAACAAGGGTACAGACCACTCAACCTAACTGGAGAGGTATCTCGGTGGCTGCATTAAGAGAGTCCGCTATCGAACATGACCATAATATCCAAAGAACCAGGGAAGCACAGGGAGAGCGGTTGATGGTGATGAGCATCCAAGCACTAGAAGAGGCATCAAATCGACCAAAACCCCCAGCCCCTGGCACATAGAGGAAGCCAAGGGTTTGTTATCTGTGTAAAAGGGAAGGGCATTATGCCAGCAACTGTAACAGCACACAAAGTCAGACCTCCTAGACAAGAACATGAGCAAAGTTATGACACACGTAATTGTAATCAGGGATCATATAGGAAAAATTTTGGGCCGCACCTATAATCTGCAGCCAGTGAAGTTGATTGTTAGCCTTGATAGTAAGCCTGAGGTTACAGTCGGTGTAATTGGTAGGTCATTCCTTGTAGACACAGGGGCGGCCAGGTAAACTCTGTGATTTATCTTTAAATGTTTCCTCTTCATCTCCGACGTTCACCAGCAGAACTACAGCTCAAACGTCACATGTCTACTTGGTCTTTTCAGAGGTCTGCCCAACCCCAGTATATCTTACCAGCATTATTGTGCCTGGCCATGCACAGAGGGTGGAGAGTGGAAATACTGGTGGGGGAGACTGTGCAGAGATACCGATAGACATGTTGGTGTGACAGCCTGATGGTGAACGGAAATCTGACAATTTTTCTCTTTTTGCTCCTTACAGAAAGATTGCTGATTCGGAAAGAATATAGTATCACTGGAGTGTTTGTTTTGGGAAGACTGAGAGGCAGCACTGTTGAGACGGCATCTGAGCAAGAAGAACAACAAGACTAGAGACGGATTATCGTAACAATTTTCTTTCCCTCCTAATTATTTTCTTTCCCCCATTACAACTCTTTCTTTCTCCTCCTGCAAGATGGACTTGCCCCAAGAGACTGCATTCCGTGTTTTCCTGTTGACCCTGTTGTTGACCAGAGCAGTCTGTTTCGGTGAGAATACCAGAGAGGTCGAGAAAGGATCTGGAATGGGTTCTGATGACAAGGATGGATTCGTAGAATTCTAAGAGCAACACAATCACCGAGCAAAGGCGAGTATCAGAAAACGATCTGGTAGCCATGACACTAAGAGACATTGCGAAGGATTGTTAGCTGAAGAGAATTGTATCTGCAGGAATTGTGAAAACATAGTTGAGGACGAGTGCATCCGGAGATGTCAGTCCAGCATTAATATCAACATGGACCGTCATCCATTGAGTGACTATCACTCATTAGTGGGTAAGGTTTTAAACCAAACAGAATGCTGGGTGTGCTCACAAGTACCTCAAGGTCATAGAAAGTCAGGACTAGTGCCATACGCTTTAACGATAGATGAGGTACTTGAATTAAGGGGTGGGAGACCGGTGGACAAGAAATTTAATATTTCTAGGCCTCCTAGTTTGAAGCTCCACCAATATCATGTGGATAGGTCCTTAATATGTTTTAACATTTCCAATCCCCGAAAGCCGGTATATTGGGAAGTGACATGGAACAAACAAACCATGACATTCTCACACAGAGCCGATAGAATGCCCATAGACTCAGAGCTTATACGCCAAATAGCCAACGGTGGGAGATATTTTCAGTATAGGTACACTCTAGGAAGTAGGACCATGCGAGTTGGAGAAGTATCACCAGGGTACTGTGCGCATATAATACAGCCTGATACGTGTACTAGACAAATGAGAGAGTTAGGGATAGGATTTTTCACCTGGAAGGTTTGTAATATGGTGATGTCATATTCTGTCCCATATGTCCTCCTCGATGATGCATATTACATATGTGGGAGGAAGGCGTATAAGTGGCTTGCCCCAAACTCAGAGGGATTGTGTTACATTGGAAGAGTGTTGCCAGAAGTAATGACCATTACCCATGAAAAGATGAAAGACGTTCACCGCAATGCTCAAGCTCCTTACACTCACACTCATTACGAACACATTGTTTAGAGACACCTTATAGATAGGACAGAGCACGCAGCCTCTGATTTGATCCACGAATCCACCGGGATTCAACTCCTACTCGCGCTAGATATCACCCGTACCGCCAGAGGAGTTATAAATTTTAGGTATATAACTGCGCTAGCGAACCTGATAGACAATATCACTGAGATGTATGATGACACCTTCAGGTATACTGGGAGAGAATTGCAAGCTTACAAAACGGAACTGATCCAGCACAGGATGGTTCTAAATTACATCACAGCGGTGACAGGCGGGTATTGTGTCACCCTAGCAACTCAGTATGGTGTAAAGTGCTGTACGTATATCACAAACAGCACTGATGACCCAACCGAGGTCATAGATCAAAAGATGGACGATATCTTGCAATTGAAGTGGGAGTTCCGAAGGAGGCACAACCTTACCCTTACTTCTGTGAGTAATGAACTGACCGGCTGGGTATCATGGTTGAATCCACACAATTGGTTCTCAGGTTTAGGAGAATGGGCCCAAAATGTTATCGTTAATGTAGGGAAATTCCTCTTGTGTATCCTAGGAGTTGTCTTAATGATTGGTTTGATATTTAGATGTGTTCGGATTTTAATTAATTGCAAGCGTAGTACCAAATTGATGAGTTTGAGGAGCGAGGGCATTGTTACAACAACTGGTTTAATTTATGACCCATCAATCGAGACAATGCTGTGATAAGACGTGATTCCACGGTCCGTTACTTTCACCCGTTTCTCCTTTGTTTTTCTCCAATGTAAAAAGACATCCACTCGGAAGAAGATTTTGATAACCTTTTATACAGACCATTGATGAACTTTTTCACAGACATTTGATGAACTTTTAGAGACTTTAACTTTCTATGGACACTTGAAAAACTTTGCTTACCACTTACAGCAAAGATACAGCAATCCGGACAAGACATCAACAGACATCCAAGGACAATCACATACGTTATCATAAGAATGCATTTATAACGCATGTTTCTTATATTCATCTCTACGATCTTCAGGTAGTGACACACATAGTCGACAGGTAATATAGGTACATATATTAGCACTCACATATTTTCCCCCATCATGTATCATCAACTAATGTGCACACCATTTGTTGGAACTAAAAGCCGAAAAGAGCTCGGTAAAGTTTGTTAGCCCACTTACAGACCCTTAATACGGGATAAGAAGGATTCAATGTATACTTCGCAACACCTCGAAGCTTGTACGGCACGATGATACATGACCCCTCAGACATAAATTTCATACATACATGCTTTTACTATCCCACTAGGTCATACATTTCCCACCTTCTCCTCTCCTCCCTACACCCAATCATATATAGGTATTGCACGGTATTATATATTTTTCTGCTTGGTTGTTTAGATAAGTGGCAGTTATTGTTGACTGCCAAAGGGTGGACTGTCAAAGTCGAAAAATATCATGATGCATATGCCTTGTACTAACCCCTCATGCACACGCGCGCTGCTCGTGCACCCACTCCCCCATGCGTACACATCCCCGCAGGTTGCGTAAGGGACGCTACAGCGTCTCGTGCGCATGAGATGTGTATTTACGGCGGAGTTTGTGAGCGTCTAGCGTGCGACTCGATCGTAGCATATTTAACCCATATAGTGTGTTTTATAGCGAATATTCCCCTAGACCAGGCTTTCCCAACCACGATCCTCAAGGCACACCAACAGTGCAGGTTTTAGTGATATCCAGGCTGCAGCACAGATGGTTAAATCAAAATAAGTAAGCTACTAATTAAGTCCCCTGTGCTGAAGCCTGGATATCATAAAAACCTGCACTTTTAGTGTGCCTTGAGGACCGTGGTTGGGAATGCCTGCCCTAGACAATGTCAGCGAGTATGTTTAGTTTAAACGGTTCCTGGACAGAGAAATTCCTCTTTGCATGATAGGAAGGGTCAGATAAAGGTTGAAAGGTGGTGTCTAGTATCCAGCTGTAGGATATTTTAAGGGTAACATTTCGGTGTTGGTTAGGAAAGGATCGCTTGCTCCTGCGTATAGTTATGTGCAAAAGTAGTTTATGAACATATATTGTATTTGCTGTAAATTACACATGCGGCAGGAATCCTGAGGATACCTCCCACCAGAGCAGTTGGAGAAAGACACAGCCCACCTGTTCAAATCCACCTATGACCTTTGCTATAATGTGGAGACACATTCCTGTGTCCAATGAACAATGAGATTATAGGGACCATTGTATTGTGAACGTATGTTGTGTATATAAAGACCACCATTGCCTGGCCAGACACTCACTCTCTCTGAAGGCTTTCTCGCTGGATCCAGGACATGCTTGCGAATCATCCCCACGTATGTATATTTCTCTGTAACCATTTTGTTACCCATTCTGTTCGCCATTCATTTCAATTTGTTCACTCTTGTTTGTTATTGTTCATATTATTCTCTGTTATTGTGTTAGATTTTGATGTTAGTTTGTAGTGTATAACTTGTATTGTGTTTTTCCCCTTTTCTCTAAACCATCCACGGCGGTGTTAGAACCGCTGTGGTTTTTAAATCAAAACCAGGTCTTGTGTTTTCACTCCTTGCTAAGGGTTTTCTTAGCGTCACAATCGCTCAAACAGCATACACATTGTTAAGGGTTTTCAGCGTTACATCATTGTAGTATTAGATTACTAAGGTTTAGAGTATAAGCATATCCTTACTGTGTGTTATTAATAAGGTTTACTGCGTATCAGTCTGTGAGCATCTGCGCCGCTCGTGTCTCACTCTCACGGCGCAGTGTCCGCTACGCCAATAGCGTAGCAGTACGGTACTCGGTACGCCTATAGCGTGCTTGGTACGAAGCGTGAAACCGTGAGCGTACACATCGCTCGTGCGTCGCGCCCACGGCTTAGCGTCTGTTACGCTAAGTGCATACCCCTACGGTACTCAGTACGCAAATAGCGTACTTAGTCCGTAATAGTAAATAGCTTATGTTTAAAGGTAATATTTGACATGATCACTAAATACAAAATTTTCTAAATAGTACATATCTGTTCTGCCTTGCAATCCTTAGAAACCTGCATGACATTACTAATATTTTTTTTTTTTTTAACATAGCTCTTAAAGACACTGCAGTGGTCCTCTCCGCCCAATACATCACACAAGCCAGTAACACATTTACCAGGCTTCTGAGTAACTAACCTTACAGCTACAATATTTGGTCTACATGATCCGTATAGAGTTGCATGTGGCAGTGCGGAAATTTGAGTAATGGGTCCGAATGTGAGTTGCAGATCTGCGATGGGAAGCGTTGAAATGCTAGTATCTTTACTTTTATGAATTGTGGGAGCATCTAAATTATGTATCACTATAGTATGGTGGGAACAATTATGGACATTTGCATTATGTGACTGGAGCGGATATTAGAAAAATATATACGTTATGGTAAGAACTTACTGTTGATAAGAGAAATCACGTTATGTCCACAGGTATCCACAGTATAACATTGGGATATGCCGGAGCGACAGCGGAAAAGGCACCAAACGGTCACGAGTTTTCTGGCTTCCCAGGATGCATCGGGGCTTCTCCATATAATCCCGCCCACTGACTCAGTCAAATCAGTTCTTTCCACAGCAATTTAGGCAGGAGCATCAGGTAGAAACCTATTCAGGCAATAAGAACACAGATGCACACCCTTCCATGGAAGAGGTTTAGTGATTGCAAAGATCCTCAAATCAGGTGCGTCAGGGTGGGACCCCTGTGGATACCTGTGGACATAAGAGAAATTACGTTATCAACGGTAAATTCTTACCATAACGTCTATTTCTCTGGCTGGGTCCACAGGTTATCCACAGGATAACATTGGGACTCCCAAAGCCAGTTTTAGTGGTGGGGACGCTCCTGATTAGACAGGAGAACCTTTCGCCCGAATTCAGCGTCACAAGAGGCAAAAGTATCCAAGGCATAATGTCTAATGAAAGTGTTCTGCTTAAGCACCATATTGTGCTGTCCATGAAGGAACTACCCTTACGTGTAAAGTGAGCAGAGACATTAGCCGGAGTAGGGAGATTAGCACGAGAATAAGCTTCTGAAATTACCATTCGGAGCCATCTTGTCAGCGTCTGTTTACAAGCAGGCCATCCTCTTCTATGAAATCCGTAGAGGATGAAGAGAGAATCTGTTTTTCTGATGGCACTAATACGATACATGTAGATTCTTAATTCCCGGACTACGTCCAGCGCCGTTTCTCCCGCAGACAGTCCCGATACCTGAAAAGCTGGGACTACAATCTCTTCGTTAAGGTGAAACTTTGAAACCACCTTCGGAAGATAACCAGATCTAGTTCTGAGAACTGCCTTATCTGGAAAGAAACTTAGGAAAGGATACTTAGACGACAGTGCTCCTAAATCTGATACTCTTCTAGCTGACACCATTGCCAGTAGAAAGAGTACTTTAGCCGTTAACCATTTAAGAACTGCTCTCTTAAGTGGTTCAAACGGAGGTCCCTTAAGGATTGTAAGAACCAGATTCAAATCCCAGGGAGTTGCAGGAGGAACAAATGGAGGTTGAATGTGTACAACTCCCTGAAAGAAAGTACGCACATCCTGTAAGTCAGCAATCTTTCTCTGAAACCATAAAGTTAATGCTGATACTTGAACCCTCAAGGAAGCTACCTTTACAACCCCTTATCCAATCCAGCTTGAAGAAAATCCCAAATCCTGGATACTTTAAAAGATCTTGGATTCAAACTTTTTTCACTACACCAATGAATATAGGCTTGCCATATTCGATGATAAATATGAGCTGAAGAAGAAGGTTTTCTTTTTTTTTTTTCCCATAATTTTTTTTTATTGAAGCAATACATGTTATATAAATGTTCGACATGTTTCAAATCTTTGATAGAAGGGTATTATAAGCAAACAGAACAAGAAAAGTACAGTTGAATCCTTGATCAAGGGACATATCTTGTTATACGATCATTTGTTATACAGGTTTGAAATTCAACTCGGTCGACTGACCCATATTTATACTTTTGAACATAAGAGAAAAGGGAAAAAAAAAAAAATTAAAGTAAGATAAAAAATAAATAAAAATTATACACATACATGTATGTACACATATGTGTAATACCCGTGCCGTACCCGATTTCCCCCCCAACCCGCCCACAGCGCCCTGTTCGTCAATGAACTTTTAAGGCACAATTGGCGGATCCCCCGCAGCCATTCTAGTTAGAAACCATTCTGTGTTGGACAACGAGTCGTGGAGCTGTTTCCTAACCGTCGTCAAGGTCATTATATAACTCTCCCAAACCTCAAAGAAATTGTGTATCTTAGTGTCTTTTTCCAGCAGGACACTGATCCATTCCATCCTAAAGAGATAGAATAGTTTGACTTTAAATAGTGATAGAGTCGGTGGATCCTTCGCTATCCACACCTGCAGAATGGCTTTCCTAGCCGCCAAACTAATTGCCAGCAACAATTTTTTACTGCCCAAAGAGAGGCGTTGATTCGGTGGCATGATACCAAAAAGCGCCCACTCCGGGGACAACCTCCAATAATTTACCAGTTCGGTCGTCAAGTAGTTTCGTATCTGAATCCAAAACTGTCTGATTAAAGGACATGTCCACAGGCAGTGAAACATATCCGCCTGAGGAGTGCCACATTTCCAACATGCATGTGTGTCAGCAAGTCCTATCAAGTGTCGTCTATGGGGCGATAGATAAGTCCTATGCAAAATATTGAGAGACATTTCTTTATATCTAGAAGAGGGAAATAATTTGCAGGTTTTAACATGTGCCGCCAGTAGGTCTGTAATTTCAACGTTCGGGAGACAATCCCTCCAAGACATAACACCTCCCGGACCCCTCGAGTAGTCCAGGACGTTCCGGAAGTACCCATACGCAGTCGAGATTGCCTTCTTAACTCTAGGGGATTGTTTCAACATTTTATCCATCGGATTATCCCAATCCCCAGGTGAAAGACATCTGATAGTGGATGAAATATAGTGTTGAGCCAAAAGAAAGGCCACAGGAAAGGCCCTCAGAGTTGGGTATTTAGTAGTGGCCTCCTGGAACGTGAGCGGCCTCGAGCCCCGCATGTCCACTAAATCACCGATCCTGGACACCCCTCCCAGCCTCCATATATTAAACGGGTAGTGTGCCTGACCCTCTTGGAAGTCAGGATTAGCCACGAACGGAAGGTGTAATGATTTGTGGGCATTTAGATTTAGTTTATGTCGCATTTCTTTCCAAAGTTTTTTTATGTTCCACAGTAAGGGGTTTCCCCTCAGCTCCTCGGGCACCTCCCGATCATGCAGATGAAGAAATGTAATGAGATCCCCCTCCTGCATAAATTCTCTATCTAATTCTGTATTTGTGTATGTGTTATCGTTATGCATCCAGTCATGTAAGTAACGTAGTTGGGCCGCCTGGGAGTACCAGAGGATATTAGGGAAGTTAATTCCCCCATTCCCTACAGTCTGCTGTAATTTGATTAACGCTATACGCGGTCTCCCTCCCTGCCAGATGAATCTCCTAAAGAGAAAATTGAGACGTTGAACGTCTTTAGGTAGAAGTGTGTGTGGCATGGCTTGAATGAAGTACATCAGACGGGGGGAATGATATCATTTTGATCAAGCTAGCCCTCCCCAGGTATGATAGAGGCAAAGATTTCCAAGTCTCGAGTTCTGTTTCAATTGCTCGGATGGCCGAGGTAAAATTTAGGGCATATAATCGCTCAGGCTTTCTCGATATTTGAATCCCTAGATAGGTTATGTGATCCGAACTCCATTGTAATGGTAGATTCGTCGCCCTCTGCTTCATAAATGAACCATTTCCCAGTCTGAGTGCCACCGATTTTGCCCAGTTAACGTTAAAGCTTGAAACTTGTCCATAAGCCTGTAATAAATTAAATATATGGGTCAGTGAAGCCTCCGGATCAGAAATATATAGCAGAAGATCATCGGCAAAAGCAGTGAGTTTTAGTTTTCTGCGACCAACCTGGATTCCTTGAAACTGATTATCATTTAACAGCAAACGATGTAGGGGATCTATGGCCAGGTTGAACAGCAGGGGAGATAAGGGGCAACCCTGCCGCGTGCCACGATGCATCACTACCGGGTTGCTCATATAGCCATTAAGCAAAAGGGAAGTCGAGGGAGAATCGTATAGGTAGCGGATAATTTCAATAAAGTCTGGATGGAACAGTCTACGTTCTAGGACCTTAAATAGATGGGGCCAGAGTACTGTGTCGAAGGCTTTGGTGGTGTCTAAACTGAGGAGTATATTTCTGGATTGGGGCGATTGAGCAGAAGCTACAACTGCCGCGATCGCCGCTCTAATTCCCTTAACCGAATGAGTATTGCGAACAAAGCCAAGTTGGTGGTTAGTTAAAGTGTGGGGGAGAATAACTTGCAGCCGATCTGCTAAAATCTTAGTAAATAATTTAATGTCGGTATTTAGCAACGTAATTGGCCTATAAGAGGTCACTAATTGTAGGTCCTGCGCAGGTTTAGGGATTAAAATAGTATGTGCTGTCGTGAAATGGTGGAAGGGGGAACGGTGTTGTAAAAGACTGTTGAACACTTCTAGCAGAGTCGGAACCACATGGGGCTGGAGGATTTTGTAAAATTCATTAGAGAGGCCGTCAGGGCCTGGAGACTTGTGTAACTTGAGTTTGGCCATTGCCGAGACCAATTCGTCCTCTGTAATCGTTCTCACCAGTAGGTCCGACTGTGCAGTCGTGATTGGCGGTAATAAAGTGTCTGGGAGGAGTGTGGTGTGGGTGGATTCGTTGAAGGGGAGATCAGAGTATAGGTCAGCGTAGTAAGATTCAAAATGATCTAATATGGCCGGGGAATTGGTAAGGAGTTGACCCGAGGCTCGGTGTCTCACAGCTGTTATGAATTTGCGTGTAGTTTTTTTCCTAGCCATGGTTGCCAGTAGTCTACCGGATTTATTACCCCATCTGTAGTATTTATGGGAAGAAAATACCATGTTACGCTTTGCTTGCGCTAGTAAGTGGTCGTTTAAGAGCTGTTTAGCCTGTAAATAAAGCCGCAAGGACTCCTCAGTCTGTAGGGTAAGGTGGCGTTGCATTGTGTCAGTTACTTCTGAGTGTAAGGTGGTATAAATCGTTAAATTTTTCTTTTTCAATCTGTGAACATACTCAATAATTTGACCCCTCAGGACTGCTTTTGCCACACCCCAAAAAATGTTTGGACGGTCCCAATGTTCTAAATTATCGTCTAAATAGTTGGCCCAGCTTGTTATTAAAAATTTTCTAAAATCATCACAGTTATAGAGATAGCTTGGAAATCTCCAAATCCTTGAGCCCCCTGACTGAAGATTTCCCTGCAGCGTTAATGTCACAGGAGCATGGTCAGATATCAGAATGTTGTGTATATCAGCTTTCTTGACTCGCGTCACTAGGGAATCTGCAACCAATATGGAGTCAATCCTGGACCAGGAGCTGTGAACCCCGGAAAAGAAAGTAAATGATCTGTCAGAGGGATTGAGGAGACGCCAAATATCAGTAAGCTGAAGGGAGGTTTTCAGTGTCTGGAGATGTGTCCAAGAAGGGGAACCGGAAGTGCGCGGGACAGGGCGTTTATCAATAGTGGGATCATCAACTGTGTTCCAGTCACCTCCCAGGATAAGCTGAGAATTATCGCGTTGAAGCAGTTGAGAGCTAATTTCTTGGAAAAAAGCAGCTGTCTCGCCATTTGGTGCGTAAACATTAACCAGTGTGTATTTGTTACCCCAAATTTCTACATCTAAGATTAAATAACGCCCCTCCGGGTCAGCTACAGAGTTTAAGACAGTATAGTGTAGGTGTTTGCTAAATAGAATTGCCACCCCCCTAGTCTTCCTCGTGTTATCCGCAGAAACACATCTATCCAACCACGGTGCCCGAAGAGCAGAGGAGGCGCCCATCATCCAGTGGGTTTCTTGGAGAAATATAATTTGAGGTCTAAACCGCTTCAGGTGTGTGACAACCCGCTTACGTTTTATCGGGGAGTTAAGGCCGCCCACGTTCCAGGATAAAATTTTAAAACCGGAATCTGCAGTAGATGTTCCTATCCTAGGATCCGTCATTGTCTATCAACCCACGCCCACCCTAGGGTGACACTCCAGCGGGAATATCATGTCACATCGCCGTCCCCCTCCTTCCCAGCGAGCGGGGAGGAACGACCTAGACCACAAAGTGCCATTGAGCCCAGGAGCAGATCGGGCGAGGAAGGCACGGCACGGGTAGAACAAAAAAAGAAAATTAAATAAAAAAAAACACACATTGCTTCACAAAACATTTTTCATTTTTTCCAAACCAAACTAAAGACCACACAAGTGCTAAACCCTCCGGTAGCACTGGCGAGAAACCTATCAAAAGTATATGCAACATTAAAATTTAAGCTGAGTAGCAAGTGCAGAGACCCAATGTCTCTCTCGAGTGGAATGTAAACCGACTCTGATATTAAGTATCTAACAGCATAATATTTAGTCTTGTTGTGGTGGATTCACCAGGTTCAACATATGTGTAACATGGGAGTGTGCAGTGGCGGGATCAGCAAAAATCAATGTGCGCCCGTTGTCATGGATGCGTAATTTGGCGGGATACATCAGTGCGAATCTGGTATTACTCTCATGTAGTATTTTACATACATCCGAGAACTCCCTCCTCTTCTGTGCAACAGAGGCCGAGAAATCCTGGAAGATCAAAATACGTTTTCCCTGCACTACCGTTTGCGGGAGCCTGCGATAAGAGCGCAGCACATGCTCCTTCATTCGGAAGTCCATGAATTTTGCAATGACGGGCCTAGGCTTAATTTCAACATCCGGTCGGATAGGACCAATTCTATGCACCCTTTCTATGTGCGATAAAAATGGGGCATCAGTGATTCCCAAGGCCTGAAATAGATCAGTCGTTACAAAATCTGACAATTGCCTGTCCTTAACTGATTCGGGGATGCCCACAAATCGTAGGTTCGATCTTCTGTCCCTGTTCTCAAGCTCATCTATTTTTGCCTGTAAGGTTTTAAGAGAGGAATCCTGGGTGTCAGTGGAGCGCTGGAGTGTGTGTATCTGATCCTCTCCATCGCTAACCCGTTGGTCTAGTGAGGTGATCCGTGAGGTGTTATGGTCAATTTTTGCAAGTGACGAATCAAGTAGTGTCTGTATCTGTTCAAGCCTTTTGTCAATTAAAGGGATATTCTCAAGTTTCTTGTCAATTTGGGGCATGAGGAGCCGAGAGAGCTCCTGGGCCATATGCATCAACGTGGGTTGATCGGGAAGCGTTTCCACTTCCAGAGTTTGGTCACGGGAGTTCGCCGTCTCTGGGGGCGAGGGGGGGTTAGGTTTCACCGCCGTGTTTTTGGACTTACTCATTCTTGTAGTAACTGAGGACTGGGAAGATCTAACCGCTGGAGTTTTATGGACGAATTTGTCCATCCCCCAGTCCGTAGACCGTTAACTGTAACAAGCTAGGGACTCCTATACCAACACACTATGGTATATGATAATAAGACACCTCACGTAAAGGATCGAGTCAGAAGTTATGTCAGCGCTACTCAGCAGAAAAAAATAACTGCAAAATTTAAATAAACATCATGTTACATATGATACAGATGTAGGTAATAGGCATCAACTCGATACGTTATACAAGTAAAAGCCGTACCGAGGCGGTGCGCCCTGAAACCTTCAAAGTAAAGTGGATGGCAGGGCAAAACAATAATAAAACAACTAGTATGAGAAATATTTCAAATTTCCCCAAGTAGGGGACTATGCAAAAGGTAACAGTGGATTAATATAACCAGTTAGGCGCACTAACATTGGGTAGCCACCAGGTGGCAATATAACCTCAAAAGTTCCTGCTCAGGGATAGCAGAGGCTGCAATAATCTGTTTTACCTGTATCGTTTGAGGCAGTTGCATACCATCTCACTATGTACAGTGTTAATGGTGGGTAGATAGGAATAGAGAAAAGGAGATAAATAAAGGGGGGACATTTTAGCAAGTAATAGAAGAAAGAATGAAAGAGAGGCCTGGATTCCCACACCCCCAGGCAGAGAAGTCAAAGTGGAAGGGAGAGATTAGGTCATCTGTTGGAGGTAGGTATAGGGAAGTGCAGGAGAGGTTAGGAAAAAGTGTATTTTAAGCTAAAGTCACCCTTTGTAAAGGGGGGCTGCACAAGCCTCTCCTGTGAAAATGTAGTCGGGTAGTATGATCACGCGGCCAGTAAGACCCCTAAGCAGCCACCCTCTCTCAGGATAGCGTCCCCCACTTTAGTGTGTGCTCAAGGGCACAGCTCAACCTCTTGCTCCAGCTACTGTCGACGGGTCAGTCAAGCAGACACAGGGCCCATCTCAGCACTCACCACCATCACACTGCAGAATTCAAAAGTCCAGACAGGTAACCAGGACCAGAGTGCAGGATAGGGAACTCAACACCCCGGACTTCAAGGGCATCACCTTTCAGAAGACGCCCGGCCACCGCGCAGCGGGCACTCTCTCTTCCCTCTCCGGCAGATGTCTCCAGGGATCCTCTGGCAGCGCCCGACAGCGACTCCGCTCTCCTCCGCTCACCCAGCCTCGTTCCCGGGCACCTCTGTGTAGACTCCACAGCAGGGGGGGATCCAGATCAGTGTCTTCCACTTCAAGGGCCGTCCTCGGGTCAGCGCCTCATCTCCGCCAATCGACTCATGACCCGCCGCTCGTTCCCGCTTCCCTGCACCGCCGCACAGCGGAATCAGAAGCGGGGGGGGGGGGGGGGGGCAGCCGGGTCAGTGTCCCTCGCTCCAGGGGCCTCCTCCGGGTCAGCGCTGCACCGCCGTTAGCCGCAGCTCGCCCCGCCGTCCAGATCCGTCTCCGATCACTGCCGCCCAGCCTCTACTTGCGTCCAGAGGCAGCAGGGGCCTGCGGGCATTGGGGAGCAAAGGCCACAGCCCCGCCAGCAGAACACAGAGCCTCCGCACTGTCTCCCAACGGATGAAATATCCCCAGAGGGCTGTAAGTAAAATGTAAACCTCTCGTGAGCGGGTGGGGATGAGTGCCACCAGGCCTCCAGCTTTCGCACCAGGCGTCACACCGGCGGTCATATAGGCCGTCTCTTTGAAGGCCAACCTTCGGGGGCATACAGTCACGCTCCTACCCCTGCAGGGTCTCTCCAGGCTCCCTCAGTTATAGGGATTTTTGTAGAGGGTCTATCAGGAGGATAGGTGTCGGATAGCAGGGGATGTTTGTGGATTTTCCACCTGCAGGCTGGAGCTCAGCTAAAAAGCAGCCATGCTGGATGGCCCGCCCACCGGAAGTCAAGAAGAAGGTTTTCTTGCTCTAAGCATAGTTTGAATTACTGGTTTTGAAAATCCTCTAGCTTCTAGGATAGAGGTTTCAACAGCCACGCCGTCAAAGACAGACGATCCAGATGGCTGTGATTACAAGGACCCTGCATTAGCAGATCTGGATGTTGAGGGAGCAGTATTGGTGCTTCCATGGACATCCTTAGTAGATCTGTATACCAATGCCTTCTTGGCCAAGCTGGAGCTATTCGAATTATGGCTCCCTTTGCTTGCTTTATTTTCCTCACTACTCTGGGTAACAGAGATTGGAGGGAACAGATATGCCAGATGAAATTTCCATTTTACTGACAATGCGTCTACAAGGATCACTCCGGGATCCTTTGTTCATGATCCATACCTCGGAACTTTGTTGTTTAGACGAGACGTCATGAGGTCTATCTCTGGCAGACCCCATCTGTTCACTATAGTCTGAAACACTTCTGGGTGTAATGCCCATTCGGTTTCCTGAATGGTGTGTCGACTGAGAAAATCCGCTTCTCAGTTCAGTACTCCTGGAACAAACACTGCTGACAATGCTGGAAGATGGAGCTCTGCCCACCTTAGTATGGGAGTTACTTCCTTCATCAATCTTTTGCTGCGAGTTCCTCCCTGATGATTGAGGTACGCTACTGCTGACGCATTGTCTGAGCGGATCTGGACCGGTCTTCCTCGCAGACTGTCCTTTGCCTGAACTAGAGCGATATAAATGGCCCTTATTTCCAACAGATTTATTGGCAGGTGAGTTTCCCTTATGGTCCATTTTCCCTGGAACCAAAGGCTTTCGAGCACCGCTCCCCAGCCTTGAAGACTGGCATCTGTTGTCAGGACTTGCAATTCTTTTATCCAAAAAGGGTCTCCCCTTGTTTAAATGGTCCCTCTGTAGCCACCAAGCTAGAGACCTTCTTACGTTTACCGGAAACCTTATCATCTGTTTTTTTTATTATCTGATGATTTCCGTTCCATTTGGTCAGAATAAGGTGCTCTAATGGTCTGGAGTGGAACTGTGCAGATTCCACCATGTCGAAGGTTGACGCCATCAGACCCACCAGTCGCATTGCTGCATGGACTGACATTGTCTGAGTGTGCAACACCTCTTGAGTCATGACCTGCACCTTGTCTATCTTTTTCTCTGGTAAGAAAATTCTCTGTAGACCTGAATCCAATATGGCCCCCAAATGAACCATCCGCTGTGACAGATTCAGAGACAACTTTTCCCAGTTTATGAGCCACCCGTGTCTTTGTAGACAAACTACTGTCTGTTGAAGATGGCTCAAAAGTAACTCCTGCGAATGTGCTAGGATTAAAAGGTTGTTGAGTTATGGAAATATTCTTATCCCCTGCTTGCAGAGATAAGCTGCCATAACCACCATAATTTTGGTTAACACCCTGGGTGCTGTTGCTAGCCCGAAGGGCAAGGCTTGGAACTGAAAATGTTGCTGGAGGATGGCAAACCTGAGGTAACATTGATGAGACTGTGCAATAGGCACATGTAGGTAAGCATCCTGTATATCCAGAGATACCATGTAATCTCCCGGTTCCATAGCCAACACTATAGAGCGTAACGTCTCCATGTGCAACCTTGGAATCCAGATGTATTTGTTTAACATTTTGAGATTGAGAATTGGTCGGAATGACCCATTTGGCTTCTGAATCAAAAATAGATTGGAGTAAAAACCCTGTCCCCTTTCTGATGGGGGTACCGGGACAATCACACCCGACTGAAGCAATTTCTGAACTGCTTCTTGCAGGGCATTGGGCTTCGACTCTATACGAGACGGTCTGGTGCAAAAAAACCTTTGAGGAGGCTGCCTCCTGAATGGGAACCCATAACCGAGAGATACCACCTTCCGCACCCAAGCATCTGTCGTCGACTGTTGCCATTTGTTTGCAAAATTAAGGAGTCGCCCCAACCCTGGAATCCTCCAGGCGGAGGCCCGACTCCTCAGGCTGATGGTTTCTGTTCAGGCTTGGAAGCTGGCTTTCTACTAGCCCATTGCTTCCTACCCCTGGCTGATCTATTGAACTGGGGCTGATCTATTGAGCCTCTTCTTATCTTTTGCTTTGCCTTGCCATCGAAATGGCCGAAATTTTGAACCCCTAGTCTTAGGGTTATAACTAGCCGGAAATCTGACTTTTTTGGATTCAGCTTCCGATTCTAGAATATCTGACAATTGTTTCCCAAACAATATATTACCAATGAAAGGCGATGCTTCTAACTCTTTCTTGGATTCAGCATCTGCTTTCCAAGTCCGTAGCCAAACTGCTCTACGAGCGGCTACTGTCAAGGCTGATGCTTTAGAAGCAATCATACCCATATCAATTGCTGCTTCTTCCAAATATTGGGCAGCTTGTCTTAAACGGCCCAGATGATACTCCTGCTCCCTATTAGGAGGGGAGAGGCCATTCTCTAGTTCCTCCATCCATTCTACCATTGCCCTTGCCATCCAGGCTGAAGCCATGGCAGGCCTTACCACTGCTCCTGAGAGAGAAAATATATTTTTCAAGAAGCTATCTACCCTTCTGTCTGTGACATCATTTAGTGAGGTACTGGACAATGGCAAAGCAGATTTATGCACGAGTCGCAGTACATGTGCATCTACTTTAGGATGAACTCTTTTTGAACAATCCGCAGCTGGAAATGGATAATAAGAATCCCATTTTTTCGGAATCGTATATTTTTTTTACTGGGTGTCGCCCAGCGTTCTTCCATCATTTCCGTCAGATCCTCTGATGCTGGGAATTCAGTCTTAACTGTTTCTGGTCGTTTAAACACAGGTGCTTTAGATTTTGACACTGTTTTGGCTGACTCCTCCAAAGAGAGATTAGCCTTCATTGCATCAATAAGTTCAGCTACATCCTCTGAGCTGAAACTCTGCGATTGATCATCATACGGAGAATTTGAATATAGACGTTATGGTAAGAACTTACCGTTGATAACGTGATTTCTCTTATATCCACAGGATAACATTGGGATATGCCGGAGCGACAGCGGAAATGGCACCAAACAGTCAAAAGCTTTATGGCCTCCCAGGATGCATCAGGGCTTCACCATATAATCCCGCCTACTGACTCAGTCAAATCAGTTTTTTGTTTGGTGCGGCAGGAGCCGGACCATGGTCACTGGGCTGCTATTAATAAAGCAGCCTGAAGACACTAGAAATTGCCGAACCGAGTCGCAGGCCTTAGCGTCTGCATACACGTGGCATTCACCGAGCGTCCGTGTCCGTTAGTGAGCGTCCGTGTCTTGCATCAGTTATCAGAATGGCAGTGTACACCAGTAGCGTCTGAATCCACTCAGCGTCTTGCGAGTGTATTGAAGGACATGGAAATGTGGTGAGTCTCCCTGTATCCCAGTCTATGGAGGAAGGGTTATACAGTACTAAAATTCTCTCTACCTGTTAGTATGAATTGTTAATTTTGGTACATATTGCATATGAGACCTGTATATTACTGTTGTTTCTGCATGTTATGTTTGAAAAAAGTTAACAGAAATACAATTTTCCTACTTACTTGTAAGTTATTATGATGGTGATTGTATTCTCATATGACAATGTTTAAACATGTGACTGACTGCTAGTATGTGTGCTGACTTTTTATGTTGTCAGTCCTGTTCTGAACCTCAATTCAGGTGCACGGTTGTGGTCAGATTGATCTCACTTCTATATATAGGTGATTTTTCAGTCACAAATTGTGTAGTCATGAACAGAATATTACCATGTCTGTGAGCGGCAAAAGTGACGAGGAGAATTTATAAGGCACTCCTACATCCCTAACATGTTTATCTTGTAAAATGGGGTTAATTGTTGTAGGCCAGTTGGTCACATATGAGGGGTTATGTGCGAACTGTTTTGCTTTTCAGCAAAGTAAAAAACAGGAATTGGTTCAACAACCAGCAAAGCCACCATGGAGTATGTTCGCACAGACTGTCTTCAATAGCGGACAGATTAACTCCGGCAGTGCCACCCCTGGGAATAGGTTACACTATTAACCCATACATGCAGCTCCCTTCCTATGGTTTGGTTCCAGTAGCCTCTACAAGTAACCAAGGTACAGGTAAGACTAAGACAGATGCGTCTATGTTGCAGACTGCACAAGATGATACAACAGATGATGATACAGTATATTCAAATACACCGTATGATGATCAATCGCAGAGTTTCAGCTCAGAGGATGTAGCTGAACTTATTGATGCAATGAAGGCTATTCTCTCTTTGGAGGAAACAGCCAAAACAGTGTCAAAATCTAAAGCACCTGTGTTTAAACGCACAAAAACAGTTGAGACTGAATTCGCAGCATCAGAGGATCTGACGGAAATGATGGAAGAATCCTGGGTGACGCCAAGTAAAAATATAAGATTCCGAAAAAATGGGATTCTTATTATCCATTTCCAGCTGCGGATTGTTCAAAAAGAGAAGTTTCTCCGAAAGTAGATGCACATGTACTTGTGCATAAATCTGCTTTGCCATTGTCATCTACCTCACTAAATGAGGTCACAGACAGAAGGGTAGATAGCTTCTTGAAAAGTATATTTTCTCTCTCGGGAGCAGTGGTAAGGCCTGCTATGGCTTCAGCCTGTATGGCAAAGGCAATGGTAGAATGGATGGAGGAACTAGAGAATGGCCTCTCCTCCCTTAATAGGGAGCAGGAATATCATTTAGGCCGTTTAAGACAAGCTGACCAATATTTGGAAGAAGCAGCAATTGATATAGGCACGATTGCTTCTAAAGCATCAGCCTTGACAGTAGCCGCTCGTAGAGCAGTTTGGCTACGCACTTGGAAAGCAGATGCTGAATCCAAGAAAGAGTTGGAAACATTACCTTTCAATGGTAATATATTGTTTGGGAAACAATTGTCTGATATTCTAGAATCGGAAGCTGAATCCAAAAAGGTCAGATTTCCGGCTAGTTATAACCCTAAGACTAGGGGTTTAAAGTTTCGGCCATTTCGATGGCAAGGCAAAGCAAAGGCTAAAGAGGAGTCTAAGCAACCCCAGTTCAATAGATCGACCAGGGGTAGGAAGCAATGGGCTAGTAGAAAGCCAGCTTCCAAGCCTGAACAGAAACCATCAGCCTGAAGAGACGGGCCTCCGCCTGGAGGATTCCAGGGTTGGGGGCAGACTCCTTCGTTTTGCACACATATAGCAACAGTCGACGACAGTTGCTTGGGTGCAGAAGGTGGTATCTCTCGGTTATGGGTTCCCATTCAGGAGGCAGCCTCCTCAAAGATTTTTTTGCACCAGCCCATCTCGTATAGGAGTCGAAAGCCAATGCCCTGCAAGAAGCAGTTCAGAAATTGCTTCAGTCGGGTGTGATTGTCCCAGTACCTCCATCACAAAGGGGACAGGGTTTTTACTCCAATCTATTTTTGATTCAGAAGCCAAATGGGTCATTCCAACCAATTCTCAATCTCAAAATGTTAAACAAACACATTTCGATTTCAAGGTTCCACATGGAGACATTACGCTCCATAATGTTGGCTATGGAACCGGGAGATGACATAGTATCTCTGGATATACATGATGCTTACCTACATGTACCTATAGCAAGGTCTCAATGTTACCTCAGGTTTGCCATCCTCCAAGAACATTTTCAGTTCCAAGCCTTGCCCTTCGGGCTAGCAACAGCACCCAGGGTGTTTACCAAAATTATGGTGGTTATGGCAGCTTACTGTATCTCCGCAAGCAGGGGATAAGAATATTTCCATACCTAGACGACCTGTTAATCCTAGCACATTCGCAGGAGTTACTTTTGAGCCATCTTCAACAGACAGTAGTTTGTTTACAGAGACACGGGTGGCTCATAAACTGGGAAAAGTCATCTCTGAATCCGTCACAGCGGATGGTTCATTTGGGGGCCATATTGGATTCAGGTCTACAGAGAGTTTTCTTACCAGAGAAAAAGATAGTCAAGGTGCAGGTCATGACTCAGGAGGCGTTGTACACTTAGACAATGTCAGTCCATGCAGCACTGCGACTGTTGGGTCTGATGGTATCAACCTTCGACATGGTGGAATTAGCGCAATTCCACTCCAGACCACTACAGCACCTTATTCTGACCAAATGGAACGGAAATCATCAGATATTAAAAAAACAGATGATAAAGTTTCCAGTAAACGTAAAAAGGTCTCTAGCGTGGTGGCTACAGACAGACCATTTAAACAAGGGGAGACCCTTTTGGATAAAAGAATGGCAAGTCCCGACAACAGATGCCAGTCTTCAAGGCTGGGGAGCGGTACTCGAAAGCCTTTGGTTCCAGGGAAAATAGACCATAAACGGAAAGTCGCCTGCCAATAAATCTGTTGGAAATTACGAGTTTTATGGTAAGAACTTACCTTTGTTAAAACTTTCTGCGAGGTACACTGGGCTCCACAAGGATAGACATAGGGGTGTAGAGTAGGATCTTGATCCGAGGCACCAACAGGCTGAAAAGCTTTGGCTGTTCCCAGAATGCATAGCGCCGCCTCCTCTATAACCCCGCCTCCCTGCACAGCAGCTCAGTTTTTAGTTAACCAGCCCATTGCAGTAGCAGGAAGAGAGACGACAACAGTTAGTAGCCACATACACCACACTCTCACGACAGGAGAAGTGTCAGCGACTAATGCCATGCCAACCCAAAGATGCTAAGTGCGTCAGGGTGGGCGCCTTGTGGAGCCCACTGTACCTCGCAGAAAGATTTAACAAAGGTAAGTTCTTACCATAAAACTCATTTTCTGCTGCGGGGTACACTGGGCTCCACAAGGATAGACATTGGGGATGTCCTAAAGCAGTTCCTTATGGACGCACTGTAGCGGGCACAAGAACCCGGCGTCCAAAGGAAGCATCCTGGGAAGTGGCAGTACCGAAGGCATAGAACCTTATGAACGTGTTCACAGAGGACCACGTAGCCGCCCTGCACAATTGTTCAAGGGTCGCACCACGGCGGGCCGCCCAAGAAGGTCCAACAGACCGAGTAGAATGGGCCGTAATGTGAGCAGGAGCTGATAAACCAGCCCTCACATAAGCATGTGCAATCACCTTTCTAATCCATCTGGCCAAAGTTTGCTTGTGAGCAGGCCAGCCCCGTTTGCTAAATCCAAAAAGCACAAAGAGAATCAGAATTCCTAATAGAAGCAATTCTCTTCACATAGATACGGAGAGCCCGTACCACATCCAAAGACCGCTCTTTGGGAGACAGATCAGGAGAAACAAGTGCCGGAACCACAATCTCCTGGTTAAGGTGGAACGAAGAAACTATCTTAGGTAAATATCCGGGACGAGTCCTAAGAACCGCCCGGTCACGGTGAAATATCAGATATGGGGAACTACAGGACAGTGCACCCAAATCAGACACTCTTCTAGCTGAAGCAATAGCCAGCAGAAACACCACCTTAAGGGAAAGCCACTTAAGATCAGCTGAACCAAGAGGTTCAAACGAAGATGCCTCCAAAACCACCGACAAGTCCCAAAGAGCCACAGACGGGACATAGGGAGGTTGGATACGCAACACACCCTGAGTAAACGTATGCACATCAGGTAAGGTCGCAATTTTTCTCTGAAACCACACCGACAGGGCAGATATTTGAACCTTGAGGGAGGCCAGACGCAGGCCTAAGTCCAGGCCCTGCTGAAGAAAAGCCAACAACTTGGCTATACTAAACTTGGAAGCGTCATAATCGTTAGATGCACACCAAACACAGTAAGAATGCCAGACCCTATAGTAAATCCGAGCCGAAGCCGGTTTCCGGGCCCGCAACATAGTTTGAATGACCGCCTCAGAAAAACCTTTAGCCCTTAAGACGGAAGCTTCAAGAGCCACGCCGTCAAAGACAGCCGGGCTAGGTCCTGGTAGACACAGGGGCCATGAACGAGGAGGTCTGGGCGTTGTGGAAGTAGAATTGGACGCTCTGACGATAGGCCTTGCAGGTCTGAGAACCAGTGCCGTCTGGGCCACGCTGGAGCTATGAGAAGCAGATTTCCTTTTTCTTGCTTGAACTTCCGAATTACCCTGGGCAGGAGTGACACCGGAGGGAACACATACGGCAGCAGAAACCTCCACGGCACCGCCAGCGCATCCACGAATGCTGCTTGAGGATCCCTTGTCCTTGCTCCGAAGACCGGAACCTTGTGATTGTGTCGAGACGCCATCAGATCTACGTCTGGAAGGCCCCACTTTTCCACTAGGAGTTGAAACACTTCTGGATGGAGGCCCCACTCGCCGGCATGTACGTCCCGACGACTGAGAAAGTCCGCTTCCCAATTCAGGACTCCCGGAATGAATATTGCCAATATGGCCGCTAGATCGCGTTCCGCCCAACGCAGAATCTGTGAGACTTCCTTCATTGCCAAACGGCTTCGAGTGCCGCCTTGATGATTTATGTAAGCCACTGTGGTGGCGTTGTCCGACTGTACTTGAACAGGACGGTTCTGAATTAAATGCTGGGCCAGGTTCAACGGATTGAAGACCGCCCGCAATTCCAGAATGTTGATCGAGAGGAGGGATTCCTCCTTAGCCCACTGACCCTGAAGGGAGTGTTGCTCCATCACCGTGCCCCAACCTCTTAGACTGGCATCTGTCATCAACAGGACCCAGTTGGATATCCAGAAGGGACGGCCCCTGCACAATTGTCGGTCCTGGAGCCACCAGAGCAGTGACAGACGGACCTCCGGAGTCAATGAGATCATGCGAGACCTGATCCGGTGAGGCAGGCCATCCCACTTAGCTAGAATCAGCTTCTGAAGGGGGCGAGAATGGAATTGAGCATACTCCCCCATGTCGAATGCTGACACCATGAGGCCCAGCACCTGCATTGCCGAATGTATCGACACTTGCGGACGAGAAAGGAAGTAACGAATCCTATCCTGAAGCTTCAGGACTTTCTCCTGAGACAAGAACCACCTCTGGTTGTGAGTGTCCAACAGCGCTCCCAGGTGCACCATGCTCTGAGCAGGGACCAGGGAGGATTTCTCCCAGTTGATGATGCACCCGTGGGCTTGTAGAAACTGGACAGTCATATCCAGATGACGTAGGAGAAGTTCTGGGGAATTTGCCAGGATTAACAAGTCATCCAGATATCGTAGGAACCGGACCCCTTGACGGCGGAGTACCACCGTCATCACCGCCTTAACTTTGGTGAAGACTCGCGGAGCCGTAGATAAACCAAAAGGTAACGCCCGAAACTGGTAATGGAGGTTGCAAATCGCAAACCTCAGGTATTGCTGATGTGACGCTGCTATAGGAATATGCAGGTAAGCATCCTGTATGTCCAGGGAGACCATGTAGTCCCCAGGTTCCAAGACCAGAACTATAGAGCGAAGGGTTTCCATACGGAACTTGGAACCTTCACAAACCTGTTCAATGCCTTGAGGTTTAGAATGGGCCGGGAGGACCCATTCGGTTTTGGGACTAGAAATAGCGGAGAATAGTACCCCCGGCCCCTCTGCGCAAGAGGCACCTGTACTACGACTCCTGTATCCAGGAGGGTCTGTACCACCAAATGTCTGTCCGGCAAAATCGATGAGGGGGTCGGTTTTTGAAGGCTATGGCGTAACCTCGAGTGACGACTTCCCGTACCCAGGCATCTGAAGTGGTCTTCAGCCATTCCTGGGTATACCCTATAAGCCGGCCCCCCCACCCTGGGATCCCCCAGGGGGAGGCCCGCCCCGTCATGCAGCAGGCTTATCGGTCTTGGAAGCTGGCTGACGGGCCGCCCAGGCTCTTTTGGGCTTCGGCTTACCAGGTTTGGAAGTGCGGGCCTGCTTGTTGTACGCCTGACCTTTTGCTTTAGCCTTCGACACAGAAGGAGCAGTACTTGGCAGACAGGCAGTTTTGGCAGTAGCCAAGTCAGCCACAATCTTATTTAAGTCCTCCCCAAACAGAATATCTACCTTGAAAGGGAGTACCTCCCGGGTTTTTCTAGAGTCCAGATCCACAGACCAGGATCTCAGCCACAATATACGGCAAGCCAGGACTGATGTAGTAGAGGCCTTGGCTGCTAGGATACCGGCATCAGAAGCCGCCTCTTTAATATAGTGAGAAGCTGTGACAATATATGACAAGCATTGTCTAGCATGGTCAGAAGAGTTTTCAGCTTCTAACTCCAAGGCCCATGCTTCAATAGCCTCTGCAGCCCATGTTGCTGCAATAGTGGGCCTTTGTGCAGCACCCGTGAGGGTGTAAATCGCTTTCAGACAACCCTCCACACGTTTATCCATAGGCTCTTTTAGAGACGTGACGGTAGTGACAGGTAGAGCTGGGGAAACCACCATCCTAGCCACATGCGAGTCTACTGAAGGAGGCGTTTCCCAATTTTTAGACAGCTCTGGCATGAGGGGATAGTGAGCCAGCATCTTCTTTTGAGGCACAAACTTCTTACCCGGGTTTTCCCAGGGTTCCTGACGTATATCCACTAGGTGGTCAGAGTGAGGCAAAACTTGTTTAACCACCTTCTGACGCTTGAACCTATCTGGTTTCTTAGGAGGGACGGATGGCTCGGGATCATCCGTAATCTGTAAAATCAACTTAATAGCCTCCAAAAGATCAGGAACATCCACATGTGAACTACCCTCCCCATCAGCAGTATCTGTGTCAGAATCTGTGGGGTCAGTGTACGTGCCATCTTCATCAGACGAGGTGTCAGTGACAGCAGTGGATTGTGAGGAGATAAGAGCTCGCTTAGAGGACCCCTTGGGCTTGGGCGAGCGTCAGACTTTTTAGTAGTCAGGGACTGGTTCAACTTCATCAATTGAGCAGATAAATTGTCCGCCCACGGCGGGTTAGCTGCAGGGACCACATACGGTTGCACCGGCATAGGGGGTCCCATAGGGGGTGTTAGTTTATTAACTAGCGTATGCAGAAGCGTGGAAAAAGCAGCCCACGGTGGGTCATTCTGTACCCCCATTGCCACAGTCCCACTGGGGGGCAAGGAGCCCCCAGAACCAGAGCCCACAGCTGCTATATTCTCCTCATATGGATCTGTGGCTTCAGCAACACCTGCAGTGTGTTCTGCCCCAGAACCGTTACCTTCAGAAGCAGACATAATATAACTTGCAGTTTCAGGTAACACAGTACAATTGGCAGCAGAACAATACCTCTTACCCAAACCCCTGCAAAGTGTAGTCAGCACAAGCAGAGATATAGGAGAGATATGGTGACTAAAATCACAGAGAAAAATACGTATTAAAGTATATCTTTGTGAAAATCCTATATAAATATAAAACCTGACGCACCAAGCCCCCTCAGGTTATAGAATATAGGGATAGCAAGTTGAGTGAGAGACACGAAATGGACACCACTCAGCGAGCTAATGCACACACATAGTCACAGTTGTACAATGCAGAGGTTATTACTAACAATAATACTGCACTGGACGAGCTTATATAGCTATGTAGTCAATAGATATAACACTGCACAGTAAGAACTGGATGTATATCCAGAACCGGCCCTAGGCATAGGCAAATGCCTAGGGCAATTGGAATGCCTAGGGGCACAAGCAGCTTCTGCTGATTAAAATGATATGCAGCATGCCTATATTCTGAGTGAAACCAAAGGGTGGAGAAAAAAGTTTCCGGGTGCGCTCAGAAACAGCAGCAGGTGTGAAAAATTCTGTCTAGGAGGGTACTCTCAACCTCCCCACATAAAGACTAATACAACAAGAGTGACAGAAAGTGAATCACAATGCGCTAAAACCAGTGTAATAAAAATACATAACTGAATACATTCACCAATATTTTTCCTCCTCCACGTTAGCGTAAGTGGATCTATTCCTCATGTGCATGTAAGGAAAATTGAAAAAATATGCCATATGGTGAAGTACAGTTTTAATACAATAAAAACATAGTTTCCAGCATCAATCATTCAAAAAAAGTGCAAGTGCAATAGCATAATAATAGCAATAGTGGGGAATACTCTGGAGGCTGCAGAAATGAACAATTACCGGCTGGATGCAAGATTATTCGCATAGAACAATCCTGACGGTGTATGAGTCTGTTGGATAGCCCGGGTTCCTTAGACCATGTATACAGATGGCTTTCCTGTCGGGTTTTTGTCCAGTCAGCTGCCTCCGTCACCCCACGTCCACCAACGCGTTTCTACCCGCTCAATCGGGTCTTTTTCAAGGTGTATGTCCAAAAAAGAAGATGTCCATCTATCCCGGTATCCAAGAGTATTATAAAGTGCAAGGTACAGAGGTAGAAAGTGACAAAGAATAAAATCCTTTCCGGTGCAATTAAAGAAACCACTTTAATTCGAAATCAATATTAAGACCTCCAGGCTGTAGTGTTTTCAGGTCAAAAATGGCTCTCATCTCAGCCTGTGCTAATTGAGTTGCTGAATCCTTCCTTCTCCAATGACCTTTTACTGCCCGGAGTCCTAAAAATCTTTTGATCTGTGACGTACATTTATTGTGGATTTTCTTAAAATGATCTGACAGTGCGTGGGTGTCCAGACCCCCCCTGATGTTTCTCAGATGTTCCCCAATTCGGACTTTGAGGGGTCTGGACGTCCGACCTATATAAAATAGTCCACACCCACACTCTATGGCATACCTCTGTACCTTGCACTTTATAATACTCCTGTTTGCACTAGTCACTTTCGTATATGCAATGTGCACTTTATGAAAAAAATAAGAATTTACTTACCGATAATTCTATTTCTCATAGTCCGTAGTGGATGCTGGGGACTCCGAAAGGACCATGGGGAATAGCGGCTCCGCAGGAGACTGGGCACAAAGTAAAAGCTTTAGGACTAGCTGGTGTGCACTGGCTCCTCCCCCTATGACCCTCCTCCAAGCCTCAGTTAGGATACTGTGCCCGGACGAGCGTACACAATAAGGAAGGATTTTGAATCCCGGGTAAGACTCATTACCAGCCACACCAATCACACCGTACAACTTGTGATCTGAACCCAGTTAACAGCATGATAACAGAAGGAGCCTCTGAAAAGATGGCTCACAACAATAACCCGATTTTTGTAACAATAACTATGTACAAGTAATGCAGACAATCCGCACTAGGGATGGGCGCCCAGCATCCACTACGGACTATGAGAAATAGAATTATCGGTAAGTAAATTCTTATTTTCTCTAACGTCCTAGTGGATGCTGGGGACTCCGAAAGGACCATGGGGATTATACCAAAGCTCCCAAACGGGCGGGAGAGTGCGGATGACTCTGCAGCACCGAATGAGAGAACTCCAGGTCCTCCTCAGCCAGGGTATCAAATTTGTAGAATTTAGCAAACGTGTTTGCCCCTGACCAAGTAGCTGCTCGGCAAAGTTGTAAAGCCGAGACCCCTCGGGCAGCCGCCCAAGATGAGCCCACTTTCCGTGTGGAATGGGCTTTTATAGATTTTGGCTGTGGCAGGCCTGCCACAGAATGTGCAAGCTGAATTGTACTACAAATCCAACGAGCAATCGTCTGCTTAGAAGCAGGAGCACCCAGCTTGTTGGGTGCATACAGGATAAACAGCGAGTCAGATTTTCTGACTCCAGCCGTCCTGGAAACATATTTTCAGGGCCCTGACTACGTCCAGCAACTTGGAATCCTCCAAGTCCCTAGTAGCCGCAGGCACCACGATAGGTTGGTTTAAGTGAAATGCTGAAACCACCTTAGGGAGAAATTGAGGACGAGTCCTCAATTCTGCCCTGTCCGTATGAAAAATTAGGTAAGGGCTTTTATAGGATAAAGCCGCCAATTCTGATACACGCCTGGCTGAAGCCAGGGCTAACAGCATTACCACTTTCCAAGTGAGATACTTCAAGTCCACAGTGGAGAGTGGTTCAAACCAATGTGATTTTAGGAATCCCAACACTACATTGAGATCCCAAGGTGCCACTGGAGGCACAAAAGGAGGCTGTATATGCAGTACTCCCTTGACAAACGTCTGAACTTCAGGTACAGAAGCTAGTTCTTTTTGGAAGAATATCGACAGGGCCGAAATTTGAACCTTAATGGACCCTAATTTGAGGCCCATAGACAGTCCTGTTTGCAGGAAATGCAGGAATCGACCCAGTTGAAATTCCTCCGTAGGGGCCTTCCTGGCCTCGCACCACGCAACATATTTACGCCAAATACGGTGATAATGTTGTACGGTTACATCCTTCCTGGCTTTGATCAGGGTAGGGATGACTTCATCCGGAATGCCTTTTTCCTTCAGGATCCGGCGTTCAACCGCCATGCCGTCAAACGCAGCCGCGGTAAGTCTTGGAACAGACATGGTCCCTGCTGGAGCAGGTCCTGTCTTAGAGGTAGAGGCCACGGGTCTTCCGTGAGCATCTCTTGAATTTCCGGGTACCAAGTCCTTCTTGGCCAATCCGGAGCCACGAGTATAGTCTTTACTCCTCTCCTTCTTATGATTCTCAGTACTTTTGGTATGAGAGGAAGAGGAGGGAACACATACACTGACCGGTACACCCACGGTGTTACCAGAGCGTCCACAGCTATTGCCTGAGGGTCCCTTGACCTGGAACAATATCTGTCCAGTTTTTTGTTGAGGCGAGACGCCATCATGTCCACCTTTGGTTTTTCCCAACGGTTTACAATCATGTGGAAGACTTCCGGGTGAAGTCCCCACTCCCCCGGGTGAAGATCGTGTCTGCTGAGGAAGTCTGCTTCCCAGTTGTCCACTCCCGGAATGAACACTGCTGACAGTGCTATCACATGATTTTCCGCCCAGCGAAGAATCCTTGCCACTTCCGTCATTGCCCTCCTGCTTCTTGTGCCGCCCTGTCTGTTTACGTGGGCGACTGCCGTGATGTTGTCCGACTGGATCAATACTGGCTGACCCTGAAGCAGAGGCCTTGCCTGACTTAGGGCATTGTAAATGGCCCTTAGTTCCAGGATATTTATGTGAAGTGACGTTTCCATGCTTGACCACAAGCCCTGGAAATTTTTTCCCTGTGTGACTGCTCCCCAGCCTCTCAGGCTGGCATCCGTGGTCACCAGGACCCAATCCTGAATGCCGAATCTGCGGCCCTCTAGGAGATGAGCACTCTGTAACCACCACAGGAGAGACACCCTTGTCCTTGGAGATAGGGTTATCCGCTGATGCATTTGAAGATGCGATCCGGACCATTTGTCTAGCAGATCCAACTGAAAAGTTCTTGCGTGGAATCTGCCGAATGGAATCGCTTCGTAAGAAACCACCATCTTTCCCAGGACCCTTGTGCACTGATGCACTGACACCTGGCCTGATCTTAGGAGTTTCCTGACTAGGTCGGATAACTCCCTGGCTTTCTCTTCCGGGAGAAACACCTTTTTCTGTACTGTGTCCAGAATCATCCCTAGGAACAGCAGACGTGTCGTCGGAATCAGCTGCGATTTTGGAATATTTAGAATCCATCCGTGCTGTCGTAGTACTATTTGCGATAGTGCTACTCCGACCTCTAACTGTTCTCTGGACCGTGCCCTTATCAGGAGATCGTCCAAGTAAGGGATAATTAAGACGCCTTTTCTTCGAAGAAGAATCATCATTTCGGCCATTACCTTGGTAAAGACCCGGGGTGCCGTGGACAATCCAAACGGCAGCGTCTGAAACTGATAGTGACAGTTCTGTACCACAAACCTGAGGTACCCTTGGTGAGAAGGGCAAATTGGGACATGGAGGTAAGCATCCTTGATGTCCAGAGACACCATGTAGTCCCCTTCTTCCAGGTTCGCTATCACAGCTCTGAGTGACTCCATCTTGAACTTGAACCTTTTTATGTAAGTGTTCAAGGTTTTCAGATTTAAAATGGGTCTCACCGAGCCGTCCGGCTTCGGTACCACAAACAGCGTGGAGTAATACCCCTTTCCCTGTTGTAGGAGGGGTACCTTGATTATCACTTGCTGGGAATACAGCTTGTGAATGGCTTCCAATACCGCCTCCCTGTCGGGGGTAGACGTTGGTAAAGCAGACTTCAAGAACCGGCGAGGGGGAGACGTCTCGAATTCCAATTTGTACCCCTGAGATACTACCTGCAGGATCCAGGGGTCCACTTGCGAGTGAGCCCACTGCGCGCTGAAATTCTTGAGACGGGCCCCCACCGTGCCTGAGTCCGCTTGTAAGGCCCCAGCGTCATGCTGAGGACTTGGCAGAAGCGTGGGAGGGCTTCTGGTCGTGGGAAGAAGCTGTCTGTTGTAGTCTTTTTCCCCTTCCTCTGCCCCGGGGCAGATATGAGTGGCCTTTTGCCCGCTTGCCCTTATGGGGACGAAAGGACTGAGCCTGAAAAGGCGGTATCTTTTTCTGCTGCGAGGTGACTTGGGGTAAAAAGGTGGATTTCCCAGCCGTTGCCACCAGGTCCAATAGACCGCCCCCAAATAACTCCTCCCCTTTATACGGCAATACTTCCATATGCCGTTTGGAATCCGCATCCCCTGACCACTGTCGCGTCCATAATCCTCTTCTGGCAGAAATGGACATCGCACTTACTCTTGATGCCAGAGTGCAAATGTCTCTCTGTGCATCTCGCATATATAGGAATGCATCCTTTAAATGCTCTATAGTCAATAATATATTGTCCCTGTCCAGGGTATCAATATTTTCAGTCAGGGAATCCGACCAAGCCACCCCAGCACTGCACATCCAGGCTGAGGCGATTGCTGGTCGCAGTATAACACCAGTATGTGTGTATATACTTTTAAGGATATTTTCCAGCCTCCTATCTGCTGGCTCCTTAAGGGCGTCCGTTTCTGGAGACGGTAACGCCACTTGTTTTGATAAGCGTGTGAGCGCCTTATCCACCCTAGGGGGTGTTTCCCAACAAGCCCTAACCTCTGGTGGGAAGGGATATAGTGCCAATAATTTTTTAGAAATTAGCAGTTTTCTGTCGGGGGTAACCCACGCTTCATCACACACTTCATTCAATTCATCTGATTCAGGAAAAACTACGGGTAGTTTTTTCACACCCCACATAATACCCCTTTTTGTGGTACTTGCAGTATCAGAGATGTGCAAAACCTCCTTCATTGCCGTGATCATGTAACGTGTGGCCCTACTGGAAAATACGTTTGTTTCTTCACCGTCGACACTGGAGTCAGTGTTTGTGTCTGGGTCCGTGTCGACCCACTGAGGTAATGGGCGTTTAGTAGCCCCTGACGGTGTTTGAGACGCCTGGACAGGCACTAACTGAGCTGCCGGCTGTCTCATGTCGTCAACAGTTTTCTGTAACGTGCCGACACTGTCACGTAATTCCTTAATTACGGCCATCCATTCAGGTGTCGACTCCCTAGGGGGTGACATCACCATTATAGGCAATTGCTCCGCCTCCACATCATTTTCCTCCTCATACATGTCGACACACACGTACCGACACCCAGCACACACACAGGGAATGCTCTGATAGAGGACAGGACCCACTTAGCCCTTTGGGGAGACAGAGGGAGAGTTTGCCAGCACACACCAGAGCGCTATATATGTATAGGGACAACCTTACAATAAGTGTCTATCCCTTATAGCTGCTTATATCTGTTATTTTGCCAAATAAGTGCCCCCCTCTCTTTTTTACCCTGTTTCTGTAGTTGCAGGATGCAGGGGAGATTCTGGGAGCCTTCCTACCAGCGGAGCTGTGTGGGAAAAATGGCGCTGTGTGCTGAGGAGATAGGCCCCGCCCCCTTCACGGCGGGCTCTTCTCCCGCTTTTTTCTGGAAAACTGGCAGGGGTTAAATACATCCATATAGCCCAGGAGCTATATGTGATGTATTTTTCGCCAACTAAGGTAAATTCATTGCTTCCCAGGACGCCCCCCCCCAGCGTCCTGCACCCTCAGTGACCGAAGTGTGCTGAGAGCAATGGCGCACAGCTGCAGTGCTGTGCGCTACCTTATGAAGACAGGAAAGTCTTCTGCCGCCGATTTATGGACCTCTTCTTGCTTCAGCATCTGTAAGGGGGCCGGCGGCGCGGCTCCGGGACCCATCCATGGCTGGGCCTGTGATCGTCCCTCTGGAGCTAATGTCCAGTAGCCTAAGAAACCCAATCCACTCTGCACGCAGGTGAGTTCGTTTCTCTCCCCTAAGTCCCTCGATGCAGTGAGCCTGTTGCCAGCAGGTCTCACTGAAAATAAAAAAACCTATTTAAACTTTTACTCTAAGCAGCTCAGGAGAGCCACCTAGATTGCACCCTTCTCGTTCGGGCACAAAATCTAACTGAGGCTTGGAGGAGGGTCATAGGGGGAGGAGCCAGTGCACACCAGCTAGTCCTAAAGCTTTTACTTTGTGCCCAGTCTCCTGCGGAGCCGCTATTCCCCATGGTCCTTTCGGAGTCCCCAGCATCCACTAGGACGTTAGAGAAATTGGTATTTAAGATGGATTAAAGAACTGTTTTAAATGTCCGTCAAATGATATATTTAAATTAAGTTGAATCCACACTAACATTATGTCCTCTTCCTTTCGGAGGTGTGATTTGTGGAGTTTGGAACTTTTTGAACTTATGTACGATATAAGGAGTATCTACTGTGTATGAAGGATTGAAGAAGCCGTATGGACGTAACCAAGGTTACTGACCGGAAATGACGTATCGGCACATAGAAGAAACAGGAAACCGGCCGGACGAGCGCCGCAATGATTCATGGGACTTGTAGTTTGATTTGTGTATAGGAATCAGCTGCAGCCCGCCGGCCGGGGATTGGACAGGGTTAGTTTAAAAATGGATACCGGGATAGATGGACATCTTCTTTTTTGGACATACACCTTGAAAAAGACCCGATTGAGCGGCTAGAAACGCGTTGGTGGACGTGGGGTGACGGAGGCAGCTGACTGGACAAAAACCCGACAGGAAAGCCATCTGTATACATGGTCTAAGGAACCCGGGCTATCCAACAGACTCATACACCGTCAGGATTGTTCTATGCGAATAATCTTGCATCCAGCCGGTAATTGTTCATTTCTGCAGCCTCCAGAGGATTCCCCACTATTGCTATTATTATGCCAAAAATATTGGTGAATGTATTCAGTTATGTATTTTTATTACACTGGTTTTAGCGCATTGTGATTCACTTTCTGTCACTCTTGTTGTATTATGCCTATATTCTGTGTGCGACTGTATCTGCATACAAAATGCTACGATACAGTGTGTTCCTGGAAATCACTGTAACAGCATTTCGTATGCAGATACAGCCACAGTCACACACAGCATATAGGCATGCCACATAAAATTTTAATCAGCAGAAGCTGCTTGTGAATCCTAGTCACATAGCAACGCTAATAAGATGCATTTAAAGCAAAAAAAGCCCCCCCAACATTAGCAGAGCTGGCTGGGAGCTGCCAGCTGACACGCCAGGCATTGAGGCAAGATGTATGAGGACACATGTATTCAAGCAGAGGTCACAGTGTTCGCAGCTGTTTGCAGGTGGGTTGAATAGTGTTCAGCATATGTGTAAGGGGCATTTTGTGTGTCATGTGTATAAATGCATTAATAATGTGCGGCATATGTGTAAGGGGCACTGTGCGTCATTATGTGTATAAGGGCATTAATAATGTGTGGCATATGTGTAAGGGGCATTACGAGTGTCATGTGTATAAGGGCATTAAATGTTCGGCATATGTGTAAGGGACTGTGTATAAGGGAATTAATAAAGGTTGGCAAATGTGTAAGGAGCATTATGTTTATAAGGATATTAATAATGTGTGTTATGTGTAAGGGGCATTACTGTGTGGTATTAGATGTATAAAGGCATTACTAATGTATGGCATTATGTGTATTAGGTGCTCTACTGTGTGGCGTAACGTATAGAAAGGGCACTACTGTGTGGTCTAATGTGAGTAAAGAGCAATATGGTATGGTGTAATGTGAATAAGGGACAATTCAGTGTGATGTAATGTGAATAAGGGGCACTACTGTGAGGAGTAATGCACATAATGTAAAGTGGTACTACTGTGTGATGTAACGTGAATAAGGAACACTATCGCATGATGTTAATAAAGTTGCACTACTGTGTGGTGTCATTTGAATTGTGTGGCCATGCCCCTTCACAGCAAGAACACTTCGCTTTTGTGCGCACTGTTCCTATTTAAAATATAGGAGGTAGGATCACCAAAATGAGGACTGCTATGGGTAAGTGGTGATGGTGCAGGGAAAGGGGTGCAGGGTCAGAGGTGGAAATTGCAGCGGTGCTAGGGGGCACCAGCCAAAATCTTGCCTAGGGCATCATATTGGTTAGGGCCGGCTCTGTGTGTATCACAGGGTAATTGTAATAGAAAACCCTGGCTAAATGCACTCTTTCTTAACACACACTGTCTAATAGGCAGGTAGAATACTTAAGTGTCATGTAAAGTCAGAGCGCTGACAACCAGGCGGCTTTACACAGAAGGATTTGCCCAAGCAGTCCCAGGAACAGTGTAGCTGAGAAAAATGGTGCCCAGACACTGACAGGGAGTGAGGGAGAGACAGATATGCAGCTCCAGGGCAGGAACATTTGTGGGAAATGGCGCCCTGGGGCTGGGGGAGGGGCTCCAGGTCTAAGCCTTATCCCCCTGCTGGCAAAACCACCGTGTACCGTGGGCTACTATTAAAATGGTTTTAAGGGAAAACCTGACCTGCACCCATGCCTTGGTGATCTAGTGGGATCGCCTGTACTGCCACAGTGTCCACCGCCAGCACGCGCGGACCGCCTCCCACTGACCACGCTGGATCGCGATAAAGTACGGGTCCCGCAAGCGGGACCCACTCACCATCTCCCGAAGCGCGGCCACACGATCCCGGAGAGCCCCCATCGTGTGTGCCTGCCCATGGAAGAAAACCGGAGCCTCCTGCTGTAGTTACCCGGCAACCAGGGCTCGGGAGTGTACAGCGCCACTGGGGAGAGCTAGAGCTGCAGCAGTGAATGTCTCCTGACATTTACACACCGCTGCTGCCCTTGTAGTCTTCACTTTTTCTTCAAAAAAGATCTTCTTTGGGCTGCCTGGAGCAGCCCCTCTGTTATGTGCCTATCTGCAGCACCAACTACAAAACTGAGCTCCTGTGCAGGGAGGCGGGGTTATAGAGGAGGCGGGGCTATGCATTCTGGGAACAGTCAAGCTTTTCAGCCTCGTTGGTGCCTCGGATCAAGATCCTACTCTACACCCCTATGTCTATCCTTGTGGAGCCCAGTGTACCCCGCAGCAGAAAAGGGCCATTTATATGGCACTAGTTCAGGCAAAGGACAGTCTGCAAGGAAGACCGGTCCAGATTCGCTCAGACAATGCAACAGCAGTAGCGTACCTCAATCATCAGGGAGGAACTCACAGCAAAAGATTGATGGAGGAGGTAACTCCCATATTAAGGTGGGCAGAACTCCATCTTCCAGCATTGTCAGCAGTGTTTGTTCCAGGTGTACTGAACTGAGAAGCGGATTTTCTCAGTCGACACACCATTCAGGAAACCGAATGGGCATTACACCCAGAAGTGTTTGACGATAGTGAACAGATGGGGTCTACCAGAGATAGACCTCATGGCGTCTCGTCTAAACAGCAAAGTTCCGAGGTATGGATCAAGAACAAAGGATCCCGGCGCGGTCCTTGTAGACGCACGGTCAGTAAATTGGAAATTTCATCTGGCATATCTGTTCCCTCCAATCTCTCTGTTACCCAGAGTAGTGAGGAAAAATAAGATTTTACTTACCGATAAATCTATTTCTCGGAGTCCGTAGTGGATGCTGGGGTTCCTGAAAGGACCATGGGGAACAGCGGCTCCGCAGGAGACAGGGCACAAAAAGTAAAGCTTTTCCAGATCAGGTGGTGTGCACTGGCTCCTTCCCCTATGACCCTCCTCCAGACTCCAGTTAGGTACTGTGCCCGGACGAGCGTACACAATAAGGGAGGATTTTGAATCCCGGGTAAGACTCATACCAGCCACACCAATCACACCGTACAACTTGTGATCTAAACCCAGTTAACAGTATGATAACAGCGGAGCCTCTGAAAGATGGCTTCCTTCAACAATAACCCGAATTAGTTAACAATAACTATGTACAATTATTGCAGATAATCCGCACTTGGGATGGGCGCCCAGCATCCACTACGGACTCCGAGAAATAGATTTATCGGTAAGTAAAATCTTATTTTCTCTATCGTCCTAGTGGATGCTGGGGTTCCTGAAAGGACCATGGGGATTATACCAAAGCTCCCAAACGGGCGGGAGAGTGCGGATGACTCTGCAGCACCGAATGAGAGAACTCCAGGTCCTCCTTAGCCAGAGTATCAAATTTGTAAAATTTTACAAACGTGTTCTCCCCTGACCACGTAGCTGCTCGGCAAAGTTGTAATGCCGAGACCCCTCGGGCAGCCGCCCAAGATGAGCCCACCTTCCTTGTGGAGTGGGCCTTTACAGATTTAGGCTGTGGCAGGCCTGCCACAGAATGTGCAAGTTGGATTGTGCTACAGATCCAACGAGCAATCGTCTGCTTAGACGCAGGAGCACCCATCTTGTTGGGTGCATACAATATAAACAACGAGTCAGATTTTCTGACTCCAGCTGTCCTTGCAATATATATTTTTAATGCTCTGACAACGTCCAGTAACTTGGAGTCCTCCAAGTCACTTGTAGCCGCAGGCACTACAATAGGCTGGTTCAGATGAAATGCTGACACCACCTTAGGGAGAAAATGCGGACGAGTCCGCAGTTCTGCCCTGTCCGAATGGAAAATCAGATATGGGCTTTTGTAAGATAAAGCTGCCAGTTCTGACACTCTCCTGGCCGAAGCCAGGGCTAGAAGCATGGTCACTTTCCATGTGAGATATTTCAAATCCACCTTCTTTAGTGGTTCAAACCAATGAGATTTTAGAAAGTCCAAAACCACATTGAGATCCCACGGTGCCACTGGAGGCACCACAGGAGGCTGTATATGTAGCACTCCCTTAACAAAGGTCTGGACTTCAGGGACTGAAGCCAATTCTTTTTGAAAGAAAATCGACAGGGCCGAAATTTGAACCTTAATAGATCCCAATTTGAGACCCATAGACAATCCTGATTGCAGGAAATGTAGGAATCGACCCAGTTGAAATTCCTCCGTCGGAGCACTCCGATCTTCGCACCACGCAACATATTTTCGCCAAATTCGGTGATAATGTTGCACGGTTACTTCCTTCCTTGCTTTAATCAAAGTAGGAATGACTTCTTCCGGCATGCCTTTTTCCTTTAGGATCCGGCGTTCAACCGCCATGCCGTCAAACGCAGCCGCGGTAAGTCTTGAAACAGACAGGGACCCTGCTGAAGCAAGTCCCTCCTTAGAGTCCAAGTCCTTCTTGGCCAATCCGGAACCACTAGTATCGTCCTTACGCCTCTTTGCCGTATAATTCTCAATACTTTTGGTATGAGAGGCAGAGGAGGAAACACATACACCGACTGGTACACCCAAGGCGTTACCAGCGCGTCCACAGCTATTGCCTGCGGATCTCTTGACCTGGCGCAATACCTGTCCAGTTTTTTGTTGAGGCGAGACGCCATCATGTCCACCATTGGTCTTTCCCAACGGGTTACCAGCAAGTGGAAGACTTCTGGATGAAGTCCCCACTCTCCCGGGTGAAGATCGTGTCTGCTGAGGAAGTCTGCTTCCCAGTTGTCCACTCCCGGGATGAACACTGCTGACAGTGCTATCACATGATTCTCTGCCCAGCGAAGAATCCTTGCAGCTTCTGCCATTGCACTCCTGCTTCTTGTGCCGCCCTGTCTGTTCACATGGGCGACTGCCGTGATGTTGTCCGACTGGATCAACACCGGTTTTCCTTGAAGCAGAGGTTCTGCCTGGCTTAGAGCATTGTATATTGCTCTTAGTTCCAGAATGTTTATGTGAAGAGACGTTTCCAGGCTCGTCCATACTCCCTGGAAGTTTCTTCCTTGTGTGACTGCTCCCCAGCCTCTCAGGCTGGCGTCCGTGGTCACCAGGATCCAATCCTGTATGCCGAATCTGCGGCCCTCCAATAGATGAGCACTCTGCAACCACCACAGAAGAGACACCCTTGTCCTTGGAGACAGGGTTATCCGCAGGTGCATCTGAAGATGCGACCCTGACCATTTGTCCAACAGATCCCTTTGGAAAATTCTTGCGTGGAATCTGCCGAATGGAATTGCTTCGTAAGAAGCCACCATTTTTCCCAGGACTCTTGTGCATTGATGTACAGACACCTTTCCTGGTTTTAGGAGGTTCCTGACAAGCTCGGATAACTCCTTGGCTTTTTCCTCCGGGAGAAAAACCTTTTTCTGAACCGTGTCCAGAATCATCCCTAGGAACAGCAGACGAGTTGTCGGCATTAACTGGGATTTTGGAATATTCAGAATCCACCCGTGCTGTTTTAGCACTTCTTGAGACAGTGCTAATCCCATCTCTAGCTGTTCTCTGGACCTTGCCCTTATTAGGAGATCGTCCAAGTATGGGATAATTAATATGCCTTTTCTTCGAAGAAGAATCATCATCTCGGCCATTACCTTTGTAAAGACCCGAGGTGCCGTGGACAATCCGAACGGCAGCGTCTGAAACTGATAGTGACAGTTTTGTACAACGAACCTGAGGTACCCCTGGTGTGAGGGGTAAATTGGAACGTGGAGATACGCATCCTTGATGTCCAAGGATACCATAAAGTCCCCCTCTTCCAGGTTCGCTATCACTGCTCTGAGTGACTCCATCTTGAACTTGAACTTCTTTATGTACAGGTTCAAGGACTTCAGATTTAGAATAGGCCTTACCGAGCCATCCGGCTTCGGTACCACAAAAAGAGTGGAATAATACCCCTTCCCTTGTTGTAGAAGAGGTACCTTGACTATCACCTGCTGAGAGTACAGCTTGTGAATGGCTTCCAAAACCGTCTCCCTTTCGGAGGGGGACGTTGGTAAAGCAGACTTCAGGAAACGGCGAGGTGGATCTGTCTCTAATTCCAACCTGTACCCCTGAGATATTATCTGCAGGATCCAGGGATCTACCTGCGAGTGAGCCCACTGCGCGCTGTAATTTTTGAGACGACCACCCACCGTCCCCGAGTCCGCTTGAGAAGCCCCAGCGTCATGCTGAGGCTTTTGTAGAAGCCGGGGAAGGCTTCTGTTCCTGGGAAGGAGCTGCCTGTTGCTGTCTCTTCCCTCGACCTCTGCCTCGTGGCAGATATGAATAGCCCTTTGCTCTCTTATTTTTAAAGGAACGAAAGGGCTGCGGTTGAAAAGTCGGTGCCTTTTTCTGTTGGGGAGTGACTTGAGGTAGAAAGGTGGATTTCCCGGCTGTAGCCGTGGCCACCAAATCTGATAGACCGACTCCAAATAACTCCTCCCCTTTATACGGCAAAACTTCCATATGTCGTTTTGAATCCGCATCGCCTGTCCACTGTCGCGTCCATAAAGCTCTTCTGGCCGAAATGGACATAGCACTTACCCGTGATGCCAGTGTGCAGATATCCCTCTGTGCATCACGCATATAAAGAAATGCATCCTTTATTTGTTCTAACGACAGTAAAATATTGTCCCTGTCCAGGGTATCAATATTTTCAATCAGGGACTCTGACCAAACTACCCCAGCACTGCACATCCAGGCAGTCGCTATAGCTGGTCGTAGTATAACACCTGTATGTGTGTATATACTTTTTTGGATATTTTCCATCCTCCTTTCTGATGGATCTTTAAGTGCGGCCGTCTCAGGAGAGGGTAACGCCACTTGTTTAGATAAGCGTGTTAGCGCCTTGTCCACCCTAGGAGGTGTTTCCCAGCGCTCCCTAACCTCTGGCGGGAAAGGGTATAATGCCAATAATTTCTTTGAAATTATCAGCTTTTTATCAGGGGCAACCCACGCTTCATTACACACGTCATTTAATTCTTCTGATTCAGGAAAAACTATAGGTAGTTTTTTCACACCCCACATAATACCCTGTTTAGTGGTACCTGTAGTATCAGCTAAATGTAACGCCTCCTTCATTGCCAAAATCATATAACGTGTGGCCCTACTGGAAAATACGGTTGATTCGTCACCGTCACCACTGGAGTCAGTGCCTGTGTCTGGGTCTGTGTCGACCGACTGAGGCAAAGGGCGTTTCACAGCCCCTGACGGTGTTTGAGTCGCCTGGACAGGCACTAATTGATTGTCCGGCCGTCTCATGTCGTCAAACGACTGCTTTAGCGTGTTGACACTATCCCGTAGTTCCATAAATAAAGGCATCCATTCTGGTGTCGACTCCCTAGGGGGTGACATCCTCATATTTGGCAATTGCTCCGCCTCCACACCAATATCGTCCTCATACATGTCGACACACACGTACCGACACACAGCAGACACACAGGGAATGCTCCTAACGAAGACAGGACCCACTAGCCCTTTGGGGAGACAGAGGGAGAGTTTGCCAGCACACACCAAAAGCGCTATATATAACAGGGATAGCCTTATAATAAGTGCTCCCTTATAGCTGCTTTATATATATCAAAATATCGCCATAAATTTGCCCCCCCCTCTCTGTTTTACCCTGTTTCTGTAGTGCAGTGCAGGGGAGAGACCTGGGAGCCGTCCTGACCAGCGGAGCTGTGAGAGGAAATGGCGCCGTGTGCTGAGGAGATAGGCCCCGCCCCTTTTCCGGCGGGCTCGTCTCCCGCTATTTAGTGAATCCAGGCAGGGGTTAAATATCTCCATATAGCCTCTGGGGGCTATATGTGAGGTATTTTTAGCCTTTATATAGGTTACATTTGCCTCCCAGGGCGCCCCCCCCCAGCGCCCTGCACCCTCAGTGACTGCGTGTGAAGTGTGCTGAGAGGAAAATGGCGCACAGCTGCAGTGCTGTGCGCTACCTTTAGAAGACTGCAGGAGTCTTCAGCCGCCGATTCTGGACCTCTTCTGACTTCAGCATCTGCAAGGGGGCCGGCGGCGCGGCTCCGGTGACCATCCAGGCTGTACCTGTGATCGTCTCTCTGGAGCTGATGTCCAGTAGCCAAGAAGCCAATCCATCCTGCACGCAGGTGAGTTCACTTCTTCTCCCCTCAGTCCCTCGTTGCAGTGATCCTGTTGCCAGCAGGACTCACTGTAAAATAAAAAACCTAAGCTAAACTTTTTCTAAGCAGCTCTTTAGGAGAGCCACCTAGATTGCACCCTTCTCGGCCGGGCACAAAAATCTAACTGGAGTCTGGAGGAGGGTCATAGGGGGAGGAGCCAGTGCACACCACCTGATCTGGAAAAGCTTTACTTTTTGTGCCCTGTCTCCTGCGGAGCCGCTGTTCCCCATGGTCCTTTCAGGAACCCCAGCATCCACTAGGACGATAGAGAAATAAAGCAACCAAAAGGAGCCATAATCCTAATAGCTCCAGCTTGGCCAAGAAGGCACTGGTACACAGATCTACTAAGGATGTCCGTGGAAGCATCAATTCTGCTCCCTCAACGTCCAGATCTGCTAATGCAGGGTCCTTGTTGTCACAGCCATCTGGATCGTCTGTCTTTGACGGCGTGGCTGTTGAAACCTCTATCCTAGAAGCTAGAGGATTTTCAAAACCAGTAATTCAAACTATGCTTAGAGCAAGAAAACCTTCTTCAGCTTGTGTTTATCATCGAATATGGCAAGCCTATATTCATTGGTGTAGTGAAAAAAGTTTGAATCCAAAATCTTTTAAAGTATCCAGGATTTTGGATTTTCTTCAAGCAGGATTGGATAAAGGATTGAAGATAACTTCCTTGAGAGTTCAAGTATCAGCATTAACTGTATGGTTTCAGAGAAAGATTGCTGACTTACAGGGTGTGCGTACTTTCTTTCAGGGAGTTGTACATATTCAACCTCCATTTGTTCCTCCTGCAGCTCCCTGGGATTTTAATCTAGTTCTTAAATTCCTCCAGGGACCTCCGTTTGGGAACCACTTAAGAGAGTAGATCTTAAATAGTTAACGGCTAAAGTACTCTTTCTACTGGCAATGGCCTCCGCTAGAAGAGTATCAGATTTAGGAGCACTGTCGTGTAAGTATCCTTTCCTAAGTTTTTTTCCCAGATAACCAGATCTAGTTCTGAGAACTGCTTTATCTTACGAAGGTGGTTTCAAAGTTTCACCTTAACGAAGAGATTGTAGTCCCAGCTTTTCAGGTATCGGGACTGTCTGCGGGAGAAGCGTCGCTGGACGTAGTCCGAGCATTAAGAATCTACATAGACTGTACTAGTGCCATCAGAAAATAAGATTTTAAACCTACCGGTAAATCTTTTTCTCCTAGTCCGTAGAGGATGCTGGGAACTCCGTAAGCACCATGGGGAATAGATGCGCTCCACAGGAGACATGGGCACTAAAAAGAACTTTAGATATGGGTGTGCACTGGCTCCTCCCTCTATGCCCCTCCTCCAGACCTTAGTTAGAGAAACTGTGCCCAGAGGAGACGGACAGTACGAGGAAAGGATTTTTGTTAATCTAAGGGCAAGATTCATACCAGCCCACACCATCCACACCGTATAACATGGATATACGAACCAGTAAACAGTATGAAACACAACAGCATCAGCCCGAGACTGATCAAAACTGTAACATAACCCTTATGTAAGCAGAAACTATATACAAGTCTTGCAGAATTTAGTCAGCACTGTGACGGGCGCCCAGCATCCTCTATGGACTAGGAGAAAAAGATTTATCAGTAGGTTTTAAATCTTATTTTCTCTAACGTCCTAGAGGATGCTGGGGACTCCGTAAGGACCATGGGGATTATACCAAAGCTCCAGACCGGACGGGAGAGTGCGGATGACTGCAGCACCAATTGAGCAAACATGAGGTCCTCCTCAGCCAGGGTATCAAACTTGTAGAACTTTGACAAGGTGTTTGAAACGGACCAAGTCGCCGCTCGGCAAAGCTGTAATGCCGAGACACCTCAGGCAGCCGCCCAAGAAGAGCCCACCTTCCTAGTGGAATGGGCCTTTACAGAATTTGGTAACGGCAATCCAGCCGTAGAATGAGCCTGCTGAATCGTGTTACAGATCCAGCGAGCAATAGTCTGCTTAGAAGCAGGAGCGCCAACCTTCTTGGCTGCATACAGGACAAACAGTGCCTCTGTTTTCCTAACCCGGGCCGTTCTGGCCACATAAATTTTCAATGCCCTGACCACATCAAGGGACTCGGAATACTCCAAGTCCCGCATAGCCACAGGCACTACAATAGGTTGGTTCATATGAAAAGATGAAACCACCTTGGGCAAAAATTGAGGACGAGTCCGCAACTCCGCTCCATCCACATGGAAAACCAGATAGGGGCTTTTGTGAGAAAATGCCGCCAATTCCGACACTCGCCTTGCCGATGCCAAGGCCAACATGATGACCACTTTCCAAGTGAGATACTTTAATTCCACCGTTTTAAGAGGCTCAAACCAGCTAGACTTAAGGAACCGCAACACCACGTTAAGGTCTCAGGGTGCCACTGGAGGTACAAAAGGAGGCTGGATATGCAGCACTCCCTTCACAAAAGTCTGTACTTCCGGAAGAGAAGCAAATTCCTTCTGAAAGAAAATGGATAGGGCCGAAATCTGAACCTTAACGGAGCCTAATTTTAGGCCCAAATTCACTCCAGTCTGTAGGAAGTGAAGGAAACGGCCCAGATGGAATTCTTCCGGAGGAGCATTCCTGGACTCACACCAAGATACATACTTCCGCCATATACGGTGATAATGTTTTGCTGTCACGTCCTTCCTAGCCTTTATCAGAGTAGGAATGACCTCATCCGGAATGCCCTTTTCCGCTAGGATCCGGCGTTCAACCGCCATGCCGTCAAACGCAGCCGCGGTAAGTCTTGGAACAGACAGGGCCCCTGTTGTAACAGGTCCTCTCTGAGAGGAAGAGGCCACGGATCTTCTGTGAGCATTTCCTGCAGATCCGGATACCAGGCCCTTCAAGGCCAATCTGGAACAATGAGAATTGTCTGTACTCCTCTTCGTCTTATGATTCTCAATATCTTGGAGATGAGAGGAAGAGGAGGAAACACATAGACCGACTGGAACACCCACGGTGTCACCAGGGCATTCACTGCTACCGCCTGAGGGTCCCTTGACCTGGCGCAATACCTCAGTAGTTTTTTGTTGAGGCGTGATGCCAGCATGTCTATCTGAGGCAGTCCCCACTGACTTGCAATCTCTGCGAAGACTTCCTGATGAAGTCCTCACTCTCCTGGATGTAGATAGTGTCTGCTGAGGAAGTCTGCTTCCCAGTTGTCCACTCCCGGAATGAAGACTGCTGTCAGAGCGCTTACATGATTTTCCGCCCAGCGAAGAATCCTGGTGGCTTCTGCCATTGCCACTCTGATCTTTGTTCCACCTTGGCGGTTTACATGAGCCACTGCGGTGATGTTGTCTGACTGAATCAGAAACGGTAGGTCGCGAAGCAAAGTCTCCGCTTGACGAAGGCCGTTGTATATGGCCCTAATTCCAGTACGTTAATGTGAAGACAAGCCTCCTGGCTTGACCAGAGACCTTGGAAGGTTCTTCCCTGTGTGACTGCTCCCCAACCTCGGAGGCTCGCGTCCGTGGTTATCAGAACCCAGTCCTGAATGCCGAACCTGCGACCCTCTAGAAGGTGAGCACTCTGCAGCCACCACAGGAGAGATACCCTGGCCCTGGGAGACAGGCTGATCATCTGATGAATCTGTAGATGTGACCCGTACCACTTGTCCAGAAGGTCCCACTGAAAAGTCCTCGCATGGAACCTGCCGAATGGAATGGCCTCGTAAGACGCCACCATCTTTCCCAGAACTCGAGTGCAGTGATGCACAGACACCCTTTTTGGCTTCAAGAGGTCCCTGACCAAATTCATGAGTTCTTGGGCCTTTTCCCATCGGGAGATAAACCCTTTTCTGGTCTGTATCCAGAATCATGCCTAAGAAAGGCAAACGGGTTGTCGGAACCAACTGTGACTTCGGGATATTGAGAATCCAGCCGTGCTGCTGCAACACCCTCAGGGAAAGTGATACGCTGTTCAGCAACTGCTCTCTTGATCTCGCTTTTATTAGGAGATCGTCCAAGTACAGGATAATTGTGACACCCTGCTTGCGCAGGAGCACCACCATTACCTTGGTGAAAATCCTCGGGGCCGTGGAAAGCCCAAACGGCAACGTCTGAAATTGGTAATGACAATCCTGTACAGCAAATCTCAGGAACGCCTGATGAGGTGGATATATGGGGACATGAAGGTATGCATCCTTTATGTCCAGGTACACCATATAACCCCCCCCCCCCCCCTTCCAGGCTGGTGATGACCGCTCTGAGCGATTCCATCTTGAACTTGAACCTTTTTAAGTATCGGTTTAAGGATTTTAAATTTAAAATGGGTCTGACCGAACCGTCCGGTTTCGGGACCACAAACAGGGTTGAGTAATACCCCATCCCCTGCTGAAGCAGGGGAACTTTGACCACCACTTGTTGAAGACACCATTTTTAAATTGCATTTAAAACTATCTCCCTCTCTGGGGAAGAAGCCGGTAGGGCCGATTTGAAAAACCGGCGAGGAGGCACCTCTTCGAATTCCAGCTTGTAACCCTGGGAAACAATTTCTATTGCCCAGGGATCCACCTGTGAGTGAACCCAGATGTGGCTGAAAAGTCGAAGACGTGCCCCCACTGGGGCGGACTCCCTCAGCGGAGCCCCAGCGTCATGCGGTGGATTTTGTAGAGGCCGGGGAGGACTTCTGCTCCTGGGAACTAGCTGTAGTTGGCAGCTTTTTCCCCCTGCCCTTACCTCTGGCAAGAAAGGAAGATCCCCGTACTCTCTTGGGTTTATGCGACCGAAAAGACTGCACCTGATAATGTGGCGTTTTCTTAGGCTGTGAGGAAACATAAGGCAAAAAAGTTGATTTACCTGCAGTAAGCTGTGGAAACCAGGTCCGTGAGACCTTCCCCAAACAATTCCTCACCCTTGTAAGGCAAAACCTCCATATGCCTCTTCGAGTCGGCATCACCCGTCCATTGTCTGGTCCATAGGGCTCGTCTAGCAGAAATCGCCATAGCGTTGGCTCTGGAACCCAGTAGGCCAACGTCTCTCTGAGCATCTCTCATATATAGGACAGCATCTTTAATATGACCCAGGGTCAATAAAATGGTTTCCTTATCCAGCGTATCTATATCAGCAGATAAGGTATCTGTCCACGCTGCTACAGCGCTACAAATCCAAGCCGACGCTATCGCCGGTCTGAGTAATGTACCAGTATGTATGTAAATTGACTTCAAGGTAGTCTCCTGCCTGCGATCAGCAGGATCCTTGAGGGTTGCGGTATCTTGAGATGGCAGCGCTACCTTTTTGGATAAGCGTGTCAGCGGTTTGTCCACCCTTGGGGAGGATTCCCACCGTATCCTGTCCTTAGCCAGGAAAGGATACGCCATAAGAATCCTTTTGGGAATCTGCAGTTTTTTGTCTGGAGATTCCCAAGCCTTTTCAAATAACTTGTTCAGCTCATGAGATGGGGGAAAGGTTACCTCAGGTTTCTTTTCCTTTTACATACGCACCCTCGTGTCAGGGACAGAGGGGTCATCTGTGATATGCAACACCTCTTTTATTGCAATAAGCATATAATGAATACTTTTAGCCAATAGGCATCAGCATAGTCGACACTGGAGTCAGAATCAGTGTCTACAACTTGGGATAGTGGGCGCTTTTGAGACCCAGAAGGTCCCTGCGACATAGTAAAAGGCAGGGCTAGACTCCCTGTACATTCCCTGGACTCTGCTTTGTCCAACCTCTTGTGTAATAAATTCACATTTGCATTTAAAACATTCCACATATCCACCCAGTCAGGTGTCGGCGTTCCCGACGGAGACACCACACTCATTTGCTCCACCTCCTCCCTAGAAGAGCCTTCCGCTTCAGACATGCCGACACACGCGTACCGACACCCCACACACTCAGGGAAATCTCTAATCTGGAGACAGTTCCCCCACAAGGCCCTTAGGAGAGAGAGAGAGAGAGAGAGAGAAAGAGAGAGAGAGAAAGAGTATTCCAGCACACACCCAGCGCCAATGACTTTGGAAAAAATTCCCAGATAGCGCTTTTTATATATATTGATTGTGCCAAATTATGTGCCCCCCCCCCCCCTTCTTTAAACCCCTCTGTCACCGTGTTCAGCAGGGGAGAGTCCGGGGAGCCAGCTTCTCAGCGTGTGCTGTGGAGAAAATGGCGCTGGTGAGTGCTGAGGGATCAAGCTCCTCCCCTCGGCGGCGGGCTTCGGTCCCGCTCGAATCCATTCAAAAACTGGCGGGGGATACTCATATACAGCCCACAGAGCCAATATATCTATTTTTACCAGTCCTAGAGGTGTAAATTGCTGCCCAGGGCGCCCCCCCTGCGCCCTGCACCCTTCAGTGCCTGCCGTGTGTCTTCTGTGTGGGAGCAATGGCGCTGCGCGTTACCTCAGTGAAGACCTGTAAGTATTCTGCCGCCTCAGAAGTCTTCTTATACTCACCCGGCTTCTATCTTCCGGCTCTGTGAGGAGGACTGCGGCGCGGCTCCGGGACGAACAGCGAGGAGAGACCTGCGTTCCGACTCCCTCTGGAGCTAATGGTGTCCAGTAGCCTAAGAAGCAGAGCCTAGCATTTAAGTAGGTCTGCTTCTCTCTCCTCAGTCCCTCGATGCAGGGAGCCTGTTGCCAGCAGGCTCCCTGAAAATAAAAAACCTAACTAAATTCTTTTTCTTTCTTTCTTTCAGGAAACTCGGGAGAGCTCCCTGTAGTGCACCCAGTTTCCTCTGGGCACAGTATCAAACTGAGGTCTGGAGGAGGGGCATAGAGGGAGGAGCCAGTGCACACCCATATCTAAAGTTCTTTTTAGTGCCCATGTCTCCTGCGGAGCCCGTCTATTCCCCATGGTCCTTACGGAGTCCCCAGCATCCTCTAGGACATAAGAGAAAAACAGATTCCCTCTTCATCCTCTATGGATTTCATAGAAGAGGATGGCCTGCTAGTAAACAGACGATGGCAAGATGGCTCCGAATGGTAATATCAGAAGCTTATTCTCGTGCAGATCTCCCTACTCCGGTTCATGTCTCTGCTCACTCTACACGTAAGGTAGGTCCTTCATGGGCAGCACAACATGGTGCTTCAGCAGAACAGATTTGTAAGGCAGCCACATGGTCTTCCATTAACACTTTCATTAGACATTATGCCTTGGATACTTTTGCCTCATGACGCAGATTTCGGGCGAAAGGTTCTCCTGTGTAAGAACTTACCGTTGATAACGTGATTTCTCTTATGTCCACAGGGGTCCCACCCTGAAGCACCTGATTTGAGGATCTTTACAATCACTAAACCTCTTCCCTCTTGCATGGAAGGGTGTGCATGTGTGTTCTTATCGCCTGAATAGGTTTTTACCCGATGCTCCTGCCTAATTGCTGTGGAAAGAACTGATTTGACTGAGTCAGTGGGCGGGATTATATGGTGAAGCCCCGATGCATCCTGGGAGGCCAGAAAGCTTGTGACAGTTTGGTGCCATTTCCGCTGTCGCTCTGGCATATCCCAATGTTATCCTGTGGATACCTGTGGACATAAGAGAAATCACGTTATCAACGGTAAGTTCTTACCATAACGTCTATTTCTCTGGCTGGGTCAACAGGTTATCCACAGGATAACATTGGGATTCCCAAAGCCAGTTTTAGTGGTGGGGGCGCTCCTGATTACATAGGAGAACTTTTTGCCCGAATTCTGCGTCATGAGAGGCAAAAGTATCCCAGGCATAATGTCTAATGAAAGTGTTAATGGAAGACCATGTGGCTGCCTTACAAATCTGTTCTGCTGAAGCACCATGTTGTGCTGCCCATGAAGGACCTACCTTACGTGTAGAGTGAGCAGAGACATTAGCCGGAGTAGGGAGATCTGCACGAGAATAAGCTTCTGATATTACCATTCGGAGCCATCTTTCCAGCGTCTGTTTACTAGCAGGCCATCCTCTTCTATGAAATCCGTAGAGGATGAAGAGAGAATCTGTACTAGTGCCATCAGAAAAACAATCTATGTAGATTCTTAATGCTCGGACTACGTCCAGCGACGCTTCTCCCGCAGACAGTCCCGATACCTGAAAAGCTGAGACTACAATCTCTTCGTTAAGGTGAAACTTTGAAACTACCTTCGGAAGATCACCAGATCTAGTTCTGAGAACTGCCTTATCTGGAAAGAAACTTAGGAAAGGATACTTACACGACAGTGCTCCTAAATCTGATACTCTTCTCGCTGAGGCCATTGCCAGTAGAAAGAGTACTTTAGCCGTTAACCATTTAAGATCTACTCTCTTAAGTGGTTCCCAAACGGAGGTCTCTGAAGGAATTTAAGAACTAGATTCAAATCCCAGGGAGCTGCAGGAGGAACAAATGGAGGTTGAATATGTACAACTCCCTGAAAGAAAGTAGGCACATCCTGTAAGTCAGCAATCTTTCTCTGAAACCATACAGTTAATGCTGATACTTGAACTCTCAAGGAAGCTACCTTCAATCCTTTATCCAATCCTGCTTGAAGAAAATCCAAAATCCCAGATACTTTAAAAGATCTTGGATTCAAACTTTTTTCACTACACCAATGAATATATCGTCTGAAACCCTTCTGGGTGTAATGCCCATTCGGTTTCCTGAACGGTGTGTCGACTGAGAAAATCCACTTCCCAGTTCAGTACACCTGGAACAAACACAGCTGACCATGCTGGAAGATGGAGTTCTGCCCACCTTAGTATGGGAGTTACTTCCTCCATCAATCCTTTGCTGCGAGTTCCTCCCCGATGATTGAGGTACGCTACTGCATTGTCTGAGCGGATCTGGACCGGTCTTCCTTGCAGACTGTCCTTTGCCTGAACTAGAGCCATATAAAAGGCCCTTATTTCCAAAAGATTTATTGGCAGGTGACTTTCCCTTATGGTCAATTTTCCCTGGAACCCAAGGCTTTCGAGTACCGCTCCCCAGCCTTGAAGACTGGCATCTGTTGTCAGGACTTGCCATTCTTTTATCCAAAAGGGTCTCCCCTTGTTTAAATGGTCCCTCTGTAGCCACCAAGCCAGAGACCTTTTTACGTTTACCGGAAACTTTATCATCTGTTTTTTTTTATTGTCTGATGATTTCCGTTCCATTTGGTCAGAATAAGGTGCTGTAGTGGTCTGGAGTGGAATTGCGCTAATTCCACCATGTCGAAGGTTGACACCATCAGACCCAACAGTCGCATTGCCGCATGGACTGACATTGTCTGAGTGTGCAACGCCTCCTGAGTCATGACCTGCACCTTGACTATCTTTTTCTCTGGTAAGAAAACGCTCTGTAGACCTGAATCCAATATGGCCCAGAGATGAACCATCCACTGTGACGGATTCAGAGATGACTTTTCCCAGTTTATGAGCCACCCGTGTCTCTGTAGACAAACTACTGTCTGTTGAAGATGGCTCAAAAGTAACTCCTGCGAATGTGCTAGGATTAACAGGTTGTCGAGGTATGGAAATATTCTTATCCCCTGCTTGCGGAGATAAGCTGCCATCACCACCAACATTTTGGTAAACACCCTGGGTGCTGTTGCTACCCCGAAGGGCAAGGCTTGGAACTGAAAATGTTGCTGGAGGATGGCAAACCTGAGGTAACACTGATGAGACCTTGCTATGGGCACATGTAGGTAAGCATCCTGCATATCCAGAGATACCATGTAATCTACTGGTTCCATAGCCAACACTATGGAGCGTAATGTCTCCATGTGGAACCTTGGAATCCAAATGTATTTGTTTAACATTTTGAGATTGAGAATTGGTCGGAATGACCCATTTGGTTTCTGAATCAAAAATAGATTGGAGTAAAAACCCTGTCCCCTTTGTGATGGGGGTACCGGGACAATTACACCCGACTGAAGCAATTTCTGAACTGCTCCTTGCAGGGCATTGGCCTTCCACTCTATACGAGACAGGCTGGTGCAAAAAAACCTTTGAGGAGGCTGCTTCCTGTATGGGAACCCATACCCGCGAGATACCACCTTCTGCACCCAACCACGTGTCGTCGACTGTTGTGACTGATGTGTGCAAAATGAAGGAGTCAGCCCCACAACCCTGGAATCCTCCAGGCGGAGGCCCATCACTTCAGGCTGATGGTTTCTGTTCAGGCTTGGAAGCTGGCTTTCTACTAGCCCATTGCTTTCTACCCCTGGCTGATTTATTCAACTGGGGTTGCTTAGACTCCTCTTTAGCTTTCGCTTTGCCATCGAAATGGCCACATTTTTGAACCCCTAGTCTTAGGGTTATAACTAGCCAGAAATCTGATCTTTTTGGATTCAGCTTCCGATTCTAGAATATCTGACAATTGTTTCCCAAACAATATATTACCAATGAAAAGGCAATGCTTCCAATTCTTTCTTGGATTCAGCATCTGCTTTCCAAGTGCATAGCCAAACTGCTCTACGAGCGGCTACTGTCAAGGCTGATGCTTTAGAAGCAATCGTACCCATATCAATTGCTGCTTCTTCCAAATATTGGGCAGATTGTCTTAAACGGCCTAAATGATACTCCTGCTCCCTATTAAGAGAGGAGAGGCCATTCTCTAGTTCCTCCATCCATTCTACCATTGCCCTTGCCATCCAGGCTGAAGCCATAGCAGGTCTTACCACTGCTCCTGAGAGAGAAAATATATTTTTCAAGAAGCTATCTACCCTTCTGTCTGTGACCTCATTTAGTGAGGCAGATGACAGTGGTAAAGCAGATTTATGCACCAGTTGCAGTACATGTGCATCTACTTTTGGAGGAACTTCTCTTTTTGAACAATCCGCAGCAGGAAATGGATAAGAAGAATCCCATTTTTTCTGAATATTATATTTTTTACTGGGCGTCGCCCAAGATGCTTCCATCATTTCCGTCAGATCCTCTGACGCTGGGAATTCAGTCTTAACGGTTTTTGTTCGTTTAAACACAGGTGCTTTAGATTTTGACACTGTTTTGGCTGTTTCCTCCAAAGAGAGAATAGCCTTCATTGCATCAATAAGTTCAGCTACATCCTCTGAGCTGAAACTCTGCGATTGATCATCATACAGAGTATTTGAATATACTGTATCATCATCTGTTGTATCATCTTGTGTAGTCTGCAACATAGACGTATCTGTCTTAGTCTTACCTGTACCTTGGTTACTTGTAGAAGCTACTGGAACCAAACCATAGGAAGGGAGCTGCATGTATGGGTTAATAGTGTAACCTATTCCCTGGGATGGCACTGCCGGAGTTAATCTGTCCGTTATTGAAGACAAAGTCTGTGCGAAAATACTCCATGGTGGCTCTGCTGGTTGTTGAACCAATTCCTTTTTTTTACTTTGCTGAAAAGCAAAAAACAGTTCACACATAACCCCTCATAAGTGACCAACTGGCCTATACCAATTAACCCTGTTTTAAAGATAAACATGTTAAGGATGTAGGAGTGCCTGATAAATTCTCCTTGTCACTTTTGACGCGCACAAACTTGGTAATATTCTGTTTATGACTACACAATTTGTGACTGAAAATCTCCTATATATAAATATATAGAAGTGAGATCAATCTGACCACAACCGTGCACCTGAATTGAGGTTCAGAACAGAACGGACAACATATAAAAGTCAGCACACATACTAGCAGTCAGTCACATGTTAAAACATTAAACATTGTCATATGAGAATACAATCACCATCATAATAACTTACAAGTAAGTAGGAAAATTGTATTTCTGTTTTTAACCAGTTTTTCAGACATATTATGCAGAAAACAACAGTAATATACAGGTCTCATATGCAATATGTACCAAAAATTTACAATTCTAAATTAGAGAGAATTCAAGTAGAGAGAATTTTTAGTACTGTATAACCCATTTCTCCATAGAGTGGGATACAGGGAGACTCGCCACACTTCCATATCCATCAAATACGCTTGCAAGACGCTGAGTGGATTCAGACGCTACTGGTGTACACTGCCGTTCTGATAACTGATGAGACACGGACGCTCACTAACGGACACAGACGCTTAGTGAATGCCACGTGTATGCAGACGCTAAGGCCTGCAACTCGGTCCGGCAATCTCTATTGTACACAACCGCAGCGTCTAAGCTGCGACCGAGTATCCTCGTGGTAGCGTCTAAGACGGAAGTGAGGTCATTTAGTTCATGGACGGGAGACGCACGGAAACTGGTCATGAACTTGGGGAAGGGGCGGCCAGGAGAGCGTCTAATTCCCCGTTGACTTAAACTCTAAGGATCACGGCCTCAACCTAGTTCTGGCGCCTATGATCCCTAAAGCATAGCGCTGTCGCACCTAAGAGTGGTCGGCGCATCAACACACTGTTTGTAGACTCCACCAATACAGTGTAGCTGTGTCCGGAACCCCTAGTAAGAGGAGATCCATTGACTTACCTTCTCCCCATGCTCCGGCCACAGCCTGGTTACGTCTGCTGGACCTGCTAGAATCATCCGACACAGACGCCCGTCGAGACAGCACTATACCGCGAAGGTAAGCGTTGTTGCGACCCGGTGGAGAGTTGTTGGAGCGACTCTTTCTAATATGCGTTTAAGACGCTGTTAAGAAAAGTCACTCAAGAAAGAAGAAAAAAAACATAGTAAGACTATAAAAATAAAATAATAAAAGCTTCAGGCTGCTATTAACAGCAGCCCAGTGACCATGGTCCGGCTCCTGCCGCACCAAACAAAAAACTGATTTGACCGAGTCAGTGGGCGGGATTATATGGTGAAGCGCTGATGCATCCTGGGAGGCCAGAAAGCTTGTGACTGTTTGGTGCCATTTCCGCTGTCGCTCCGGCATATCCCAATGTTATCCTGTGGATAACCTGTGGACCCAGCCAGAGAAATACTGTATCATCATCTGTTGTATCATCTTGTGTAGTCTGCAACATCGACATATCTATTTTAGTCTTACCTGTACCCTGGTTAATAGCCTGATTACTTGTAGAGGCTACTGGAACCAAACCATAGGGGGGAGCTACATGTATGGGTTAATAGTGTAACCTATTCCCTGGGGTGGAGCTGCAGGAGTTAATCTGTCTGCTACTGAAGACCAAAGTCTGCGCAAACATACTCCATGTTGGCTCTATTGGTTGTTGAACCAATTCCTGCTTTTTACTTTGCTGAAAAAGCAAAACAGTTTGCACATAACCCCTCATAAGTGACGAACTGGCCTATTCCAACTAACCCTGTTTTACAAGATAAACATGTTAAGGATGTAGGAGTGCCTGATAAATTCTCCTAGTTACTTTTGCTGCTCACAGACATGGTAGTAATCTGTTTTTAATGAGTACACAATTTGTGACTGAAAATCACCTATATATAAATATATAGAAGTGGTTTAATCTGACCACAACCGTGCACCTGAATTGAGGTTCAGAACAGAACTGACAACATATAAAAGTCAGCACACATACTAGCAGTCAGTCACATGTTAAAATATTAGACATTGTCATATGAGAATACAATCACCACCATAATAACTTACAAGTAAGTGGGAAAATTGTATCTCTGTTTTTAACCAGTTTTTCAGACATATCATGCAGAAAACAACCGTAATATACAGGCATCATATGCAATATGTACCAAAAATTAGCAATTCATACTAACAAGAGAGAATTTTTTAGTACTGTATAACCCATTTCTCCATAGAGTGGGATACAGGGAGACTAACCACACTTCCATATCCATCAATACGCTCGCAAGACGCTGAGTGGATTCAGACGCTACTAGTGTACACTGCCGCTCTTCATGACTGAGGAGAGACACAGACGCTCTTTAATGGACACAGACGCTCATTGAACGATAAGTGTATGCAGATGCTCCTGTCTGCGACCGGGTCTAGGCGGGAAGTCTAGCATACACCATCGCAGCGTCTTAGCTGCGACCAAGTACCCTCGTGGTAGCGTCTGAGCCGGAAGTGAGGTCATTAGTCCGGAGACGCACGGAAACTGGTCATGAACTTAGGGTAGGGGCGGCCAGGAGAGCGTCTAACTCCCCCCCGTTGACTTAAACTCTAAGGATCGCGGCTTCACCTAGTCCTGGCACCTATGATCCCTACAGCATAGCGCTGTTGCATTTAAGAGTGGCGGCGCATCAACACACTGTAGTCTACTCCAATACAGTGTAGCTGTGTCCGGAACCCCTACTTAGAGGAAATCCATTGACTTACCTTCTCCCCATGCTCCGGCCACAGCCTGGTTACGTCTGCTGGACCTGCAAGAATCATCCAACACAGACGCCCGTCGAGACAGCACTATACCGCGAAGGTAAGCACTGTTGCGACCCGGTGGAGAGTTGTTGGAGCGACTTTTTCGAGTATGCGTTTAAGACGCTGTTAAGAAAAGTCACTCAAGAGAAAAAAAAAAAAACATAGTAAGACTATAAAAATAAAATAAAAGCTTCAGGCTGCTATTTAATCGCAGCCCTGTGTACCATGGTCCGGCTCCTGCCGCACCAAACAAAAAACTGATTTGACTGAGTCAGTGGGCGGGATTATAAGGAGAAGCCCTGATGCATCCTCGGAGGCCAGAAAGCTCGTGACCGTTTGGTGCCATTTCCGCTGTCGCTCCGGCATATCCCAATGTTATCCTGTGGATAACCTGTGGACCCAGCCAGAGAAATAGAAGGATTAATATTTTTATATTTACATCCCCAAGAATATGTAGTGATGGCTCGGGCTCTACTTCAGATAACCAAACTGATTCCACATTAGAGTCTCCCAATTCTAATGACAGAACCAACAAATGGAAACTCATCCTAATCTCGCTGGAGCCATCAGTGGTGGAAAAACTCCTCAAACTGTATAATCTTCTGCAAGATGAAGGAAAAATACTGTAGACACCCAACTGCTTAGCAACCACACAAATCTTGTGTTTTCTCTCAGCCACAGCCTGTCATGTTGGGAAGACCTTTCTTAACAGACATGAGACTTGCTTTTACAGAAATACTGTGTGCATTGGTTGATTCATACGCTGGCATTTCTAGTGATATCACAGTAACTACCTGTAAAATCAGCTGTTTGACCTGCATAAGATTCCATAAGGCACTGTCATATAGACATTTGAAAATCTTCTTTTATACCGAGCAGTATTTCATTTAATGTTAAACAATGTACATTACCTCCATAGGTCATATACATAAATGTAAACTTTGGCGTTTAGGCTTTAACCTTCACTACACAGCTGATGGAAAGTTGTTGTTTACTTTCAATGACATCTGTATCTTTCCATACTACTGGTATTCTCATATTTCCAAGGTGCACTCTGGCCTTGAAGTAATATAGTCAATTGTAAGATATGAGTTACCATGAACCAGACCAAACTACCTGGTACTTTTTCCAAAACACCTTTACAGACTTGTATTTACATTTTTTTTCTTCCTCTTCCACCATATCATTCTCTCTTAGTTAAGTCATTTTGTATAAAAGTAGGTTTCTTTTTTCCTCAGCATGACACTGCAGAAGGAAAGTCAGATGGAGAAAGTGTGATTGAAGAAGTAGTTACAGAAGGCAGCAATGTCAGTTGAAGCTAGTTTTCTGAAACACCTATTTTCAGAGGTACCCACAAATATTAAGGATCCCCCGATTGTATAAAGGAGGGACTGAAATGGATCTCCAAATATTGTGTACTCCCTCCATTTCTAACAGATGCAGCTCCCATAGGTTTCAATTAGGTCTGCGAAGCAGTCAGATTTACCAAGCTCCAAAATGAGAAGCAATATGGAGTTTGGTCCCAGAAGCCAATGCTATCTGAAGATGCCATTGGCTGCTGTATCCTATTGGCTATAGTTTGCCAACATTACCGTGAAAGGGTTCTGGAACCCTCCCTGGCAATGGCCACTGCACATATTAAGTCAGCAGACTGCAGAACAGCTTTAACTCCTGAAGAAGTGAAAATGATCGCTTTTGTGATCATGTGTACATGTGTTTAGGGTAGACCAGATGGGCCAAGTGATTCTTATCTGCCATCAAATTCTATGTTTCTATAATTGCAAAAAAAAAAAAAAAAAAAGTCTTCATTTGCTGGCCAATATTCCAAAAAGCAATATTACAGGATGCTTATTAGGGCCAATCACTGTAAAGGCCAATCATCTTAACTCATTCTCGATTATTCACAAGGACCTTAAAAACAGCACAAAAGACAATCAATAACCTCCAAAAAAAAGAGTGCTTTAATCATTGTAACAAATTACATCTATTTACAGTACATCTCTAGATGACATGATACTATTATAAATATACAAAATTAATCTTACCAGGATAAATACCTTAAAATGCAGGATAACATACTTAACACTTGATGTTTGTGCATTTAACTGGAAAGAAAGCGTACTTCAAACATTTCCCGCCCTTCCCACCCCCACCCCAAACCTTGCACTCAAACTAAACATACCTGGAGAAATTTAGATTTAAAACCAGTCAAAAATTTTCAGGTACATTTAATGTGACCGTCTTAAAATAAACGGAGTACATCTTCTGTTAAGTACATATTTTTATAATACATGTCAGTATGACTGCCTCCTTAGGTGTTCTTCACCAGCGCATCACAACCCATACTGCATTGCTGTAAAGAAAGCAGTTGAGATGCCTTTAGCAGAATCGTGTTAATCCTGTGCACCCCCACAAATAACAAAAGGTGTAGGGTAGTGAGTAAACTAGTGAAATCCCAATGGTTGTCTTCCAAGACACAAATTTTCAGTAAAGGTCAGCCACAGTGTTGGTCCAATAACTTATGCTTATCCCAGCTAAGATTGATGTATAACTGCTATATCACAATTCATGAGAAGGGCACCGTCATAACGGAGTTTCTAGGTCCTGTAACATAACCACAAATCTGACAATTGAAGCTAACCGTGTTCCTCTTCAGTGATTAGCACAAGTTAATTATACGCTATTGCTGCATATGGAGGGTTATGAAGTCTTCAGCAAGATTAGAATTAGAATAGTAGAAAGGGCAGCACTGCATCTAATCCGTTATCACAGGAAACCCATTTACAGACCTACATTAGAGATTTCAGAACAATAATCTTGCGAAATGGATATTTACTTGTAAAAATGCTCATATGGTTAACCCCAAACAGCAAAATGGGCTGGTCAGCTGCACAAGATGGATTGCTTCATTGATGAAACAGATTGACTGGCAGTTCCAGTCTGCTAAAGATTGTAATAGCTTTTTCTCAACTAGAGTTCAGACGTTTGATTCAGGATATCCCCATCAACAGCCAACAGGAGAAGGTGCAAAGAAATACATGGCAAGAAGTATGAAGTAAACCATGACCAGAGCAGTTCCTGAACAGAGAAAGTTAACAAGGTTAAAATGTTTTTAATGCAGCAACTTGGAGAGTTTGTTACTGTGAAATTATTCCCAGTATATGGTGCATGCTTGAAAACCAAAAAGATTTTAACTAACATATTAAAACAATTATTCAACATATTAAAGCTAACCAGCACGGACAAGTACACATAACATTTTTACTTTAATATTTCTGTGTGCGATTTGCATAAATCGTAACAGGAATGTGTAGAACATAAGTGAAGACTAGCCTCTAGCTCACTGACTAGAATATGCACAGATATCCTTTTTCAATTATAGGCTGACAGGGCAACTGTAGCAAGGCAAAACTTCATCTGAGCTACTGTACAATTAAATAGCATATACTTTAGTATAAAACAAAGGCCCAGATTTATCAAGCCTTGGAGAGTGATAAATTGCACGGTGATAAAGTACCAGACAACCAGCTCCTAAATGCCATGTGACAGGCTGTGTTTGAAAAATGACAGTTAGAAGCGGATTGGTTGGTACTTTATTAGTGTGCATCTATCACTCCCCAAAGCTTGATAATTTTGGACATAAGGCTTAGACCAAACATAGCGTTTTCGCCAGACCCGTTCAACAGGAAGGAGCCTTTTTGGATTTACACATAGCCTTTTCGCTAGATGACGCAGAACTGGATCTGCCGAGTGCCATGACGGAATTTCAAGCAGAACACAGTGCGGCACAGCCGCACTGTGTGAACACATACGTTCACATGTGTGTGTTCTACTTGAAATCTGGTCATGCTGCGGTTGGATCCAGCAGGTGCGGCACCGCCACATATGTGTAGACGGCCCCATAGTATACCATGTGCAGGCTCCTTCCTGTTGAGTGGGTCCTGCGAAACAGGTCCAGCGAAAATGCTGTGTGGTCCAAGTCTATGTATGACATAAGTGGTAAATCTTAAGCCACTTTACCAGATAACTTGTCTACAATATGCCTGCATTCACAGGTCAGTAGCCTTAAAGGTCCTACACACTTGCCGATGTGCCCAACGGCCGACCCGGCGGCTGGGGGCGGGGTGATAAGGGGGTGAAGTTTCTTCACTCTCCCCCATCACCCGGCCCCATAGCCCTGCATGCTTATATGGACGAGATTGTCCATATTGGCTTGCATGTTTAAACAAGCTGGCACCAATGATGAACGAGCGCAGGGCCGCGCATCGTTGGTGCATACACACTGATAGATATGAACGATCTCGTTCATTATTTATTTACAGTTTCTTATATAGCACAGCAAATTCTGTTGCGCTTTACAATTGGAAACAACAATCAGATAACAAAACTGGGTAATAACAGTCAGAGGTAGTAAGGCCCTGTTCGCAAGCTTACAATCTATAGGGAAATAGGCATTGATACACAAGGATAGGTGTTATCTATTGTATAGCTGTCCACCAGATTGCAAAGGTTCTTGGTGGGCTGTATGATATGGTCACACAACAATGATGAACCGGGGTCAGGAGGAAGGGAAAGAGTGAAGAATGAGAAGACATGTGAGGATGTGTGTGGGCTGTGCAGAGTGGATGCAATTTTATAGGAAAGTTTATGAAAGTTATGTGGGCGGTTCTGGAATTTGATATGCTTGCCCGAAGAGGTGAGTTTTCAGGGAACGCTTGAAGGTTTGGAGACTAGAGGAGAGTCTTAATGTGCGTGGTAGGGAATTCCACAGAGTGGGTGTAGCCCGAAGAAAGTCCTGCAATCGTGAGTGGGAGCGAGTAATGAGTGTGGATGAGAGACGCAGATCTTGTGAAGAGCGAAGAGGTCGGGTTGGGAGATATTTTGAGATAAGCGAAGTGATGTATGTTGGTGTAGTTTGGTTAATGGCCTTGTGTGTGAGTAAAAGTACTTTAATTTGAATACGGTAGAATACAGGTAACAAATGGAGGGACAGAGTGGATCTGCAGACAATGAACGTCTAGCAAGGAAGATTAGCCTCGCAGCTGCATTCAGAATGGATTGCAGTGGTGAGAGTCTCGTTTTGGGAAGACCAGTTAGGAGACTATTGCAATAATCAATGCAGGAGATAATGAGAGCATGGATTACAGTTTTAGCAGTGTCTTGCGTAAGGTATGGTCGGATTTTGGATATGGTTTTTAGATGCATGTAACATGATTTTGAGACAGATAGAATGTGGGGAACAAAGGACAGAATCAGAGTCAAGGATGATGGGTGTGGTTCGTTTTATCGACAGTATCTAGGTCGACAATGTTTAGGTCGACCACTATAGGTCGACAGTCACTAGGTCGACATGGATGGAAGGTCGACAGGGTTTCTAGGTCGACATGTGCTAGGTCGACAGGTCTAAAGGTCGACATTAGGATTTTATTTTATTTTTGGTGTCGTTTTCTTCGTAAAGTGACCGGGATCCCAAATTAGTGCACCGCGTTTGCTCGCCATGCTTCGGGCATGGTGCCTTCGCTCCGCTACCGCTTCGCTCGGCACACTTTACCGTTCCAATCGTAGTCCACGTGGATCGTTAAGTATGAACCCCCCCCCCCCCCCCCCCAAAAAAAAATGTGATAAAACTCATGTCGACCTTTAGACCTGTCGACCTAGCACATGTCGACCTTCTATCCATGTCGACCTAGTGACTGTCGACCTATAGTGGTCGACCTAAACATTGTCGACCTAGACACTGTCGATCTTCAGACCGGATCCCAGGATGACACCTAGGCAGCGAGTTTGTGGGGTAGGGTAGATTGTCGAGTTTTCAACAGTGATAGAGATATCAGGTTGGTACCTACTATTGGCCGGTGGAAACAAAATGAACTCTGTTTTTGAAATATTAAGTTTGAGGTGGCGAGGTGTCATCCAAGATGAAATTGCAGAAAGGCATTCAGTGACACGGCCCAGTACAGATAGATACAAATCAGGGGAGGATAGATAGATTTGAGTATCTGCGTACAGATGATACTGAAAGCCAAAAGAGCTGATTAGTTCACCAAGAGTTGAGGTATAGATTGAGAAAAGCAGAGGACCTAAGACTGAGCCTTGCGGTACTGAAAGAGGTAGCGAAGAGGAGGTAGATTCAGAGAAGCGAACACTGAAGGAGCAATTACATAGGTAGGATAGGAACCAAGAAAGGGCTGTGTCTTTAAGACCTAGGGATTGTAGTGTTTGTATGAGAAGAGAGTGGTCAACAGTGTCAAAGGCAGCAGATAGATCTAGAAGAATAAAGTAGTGAGTAATGGCCTTTAGACTTCGTAGTGACCAAATCATTAACCACTTTAGTCAGTGCTGTCTCTGTGGAGTGTTTGGAACGGAAGCCTGACTGAAGTGGGTCCAATAAGTTGTGTGAGTTAAGAGTGTGAGTCGAGTGTAGGCAAGTAGCTTAGAGGGACAAGGGAGCTGAGAGATAGGGCAGTAGTTTGAGAGCGCATTAGGGTCAGAATTTTGTTTTTTCAAAATGGGAGTAATCACTGCATGCTTGAACAGTGAAGGATAAAATAGGATTTTAATTACCTACCGGTAAATCTTTTTCTCGTAGTCCGTAGAGGATGTTGGGGTCCACATTAGTACCATGAAGTATAGGTGGGTCCACTAAGAGCTTTTGGCACTTTTAGAGTTTGAGAGTGTGGGCTGGCTCCTCCCTCTATGCCCCTCCTGCCAGACTCAGTCTAGAAACTGTGCCAGAGGAGACGGACATCTTCAAGAGAAGGATTGTACACAGATAGTGGAGAGATTCATACCAGCTCACACATACAAGGCAAACCAAGCTAACTAGCTTGAAACTCAACAACCACTGAAACATTACTTACCAAGTAACAAGGCAGTACTCAACTAAAAACAAAGTTGTACTGAACCAGATAACCACTGCAGGAAAACGAAGTGCTGCCCAGCATCCTCTACGGACTATGAGAAAAGGATTTACCGGTAGGTAATTAAAATCCTATTTTCTCTTACGTCCTAGAGGATGCTGGGGTCCACATTAGTACCATGGGGATGTACCAAAGTTCCCACAACAGGAGGGAGAGCGCAGAGGCTCCTGCAGAACCAATTGAACAAACTTTAGGTCCTCAGAGGCCAAAGCATCGAACTTATAGAACTTTGCAAACGTGTTCGACCCAGACCAAGTAGCCGCTCTTCAGAGTTGTAAAGCTGAGACACCCCGGGCAGCCGCCCAGGAAGAACCCACCTTACAAGTAGAGTGGGCCTTAACAGACGTAGAACACGGCAAGCCTGCCGTAGAATACGCATGCTGGATAGTGAACCTGATCCAGCGAGTGATCGTCAGCTTAGAAGCAGGACACCCATTTTTTTGGGATCATACAGGACAAATAGAGAGTGTGTCCGATTTTCTGTGACGAGCAGTCCTCTTCACATTTTTAGGGCCTTACAACATCCAAGGACTTTGATGAAATTGAGGAGTCAGTCGCAACTGGCACCACAGTAGGTTGGTTGATATGAAATGCCGACACAATCTTTGGAAGGAACTGCTGACGTGTCCGGAGCTCAGCTCTATCTTCATGGAAGATCAAGTAGGGGCTTTTACAGGACATAGCCCCCAACTCCGACACACGTCTAGCAGAAGCTAAGGCCAGCAAAGTGACATCCTTCTACGTGAGAAACTTGACCTCAACCTCCTGTAGAGGCTTAAACCAGTCCGACTGGAGGAACCGCAACACCAAGTTAAGATCCCAGGGAGCCTTAAGCGTTACAAAGGGAGGTTGGATGTGCAGAACTCTATTAAAAAAATACTGAACCTCAGGGAGGACAACCAATTGTTTCTGGAAGAAAATGGATAAGGCCATAATCTGGACCTTCACGGATCCCAACCTCAGGCCCATATCTACACTCTACACCTACTTGCAGGAAGAGGAGAAACCGTCCTAGTTGAAACGCCACCATAGTAAACGTCTTGGATTCACACCAAGATACATATTTTTTCCAAATATGATGGTAATGTTTAGACGTTACTCCTTTCCTAGCCTAGCCTTGTTCGGAATGCCCTTGCGAGCTACTATTTGGCGTTCAACTTCCATGCCGTCAAACGTAGTCGCGGTATGTCTTGATAGGTGAACTGCCCCTGCTGCAGCAGGTCCTCCCAAAGAGGAAGAGGCCTCAGCTCTTCTAGCAGTAGATCCAGAAGATCCGCGTACCAAGTCCTTCTTGGCCAGTCTGGAGCAATAACGACCGCTTGAACCCTTGTTCTCCTTATGAGCTTTAGAACTCTTGGAATGAGAGGAAGTGGAGGAAAACACGTACACCGCCACAGCTTGCGGGTCCTTTGATCTGGAACAATATCGCTGAAGCTTCGTGTTGAGAGGAGAGGCCATCATGTCTATTTGAGGTACACCCCAAAAGATCTGTTACCTCCCTGAACACCTCCAGATGGAGACCCCACTCCCCTGGATGGAGATTGTGTCTGCTGAGGAAGTCTGCTTCCCAGTTGTCTAATCCCAGAATGAAGATTGCTGACCGTGCCATCGCATGTTTTTCTGCCCAGAGGATGATTCTTGATACCTCTGACATTGCAGCTCTGCTCTTCGTTCCGAAGTGCGACTGCACTTGAATGGCCCGTTTTATCAGAAGATGGGCCGCTTGGAGAAGACCGTTGTAGACGGCTCTTCGTTCCAGAATGTTTATCGGCAGGCCGGCTTACAGACTTGACCACCTTCCTTGGAAGGTTTCCTCTTGAGTGACTGCGCCCCAGCCCCGGAGACTTGCATCCATGGTTAGAAGGATCCAGTCCTGAATCCCGAACCTGCGGCCCTCCAGAAGGTGAGGTAATTGAAGCCACCAGAGGAGTGAAATCCTGGCCTTTGGCGACAGATGTATCCTCTGGTGCATGTGTAGATGAGATCCCGACCACTTGTCCAGGAGATCCAGTTGGAAGGGCAGAGCATGAAACCTCCCGTACTGCAGAGCCTCGTAATAGGCCACCATCTTCCCAACGCTTTCTCTTCTGGAGGAAATACCCTCTGCACTTCCATGTCGAGGATCATCCCCAGAAAGGACAACCTCCTGGTCGGTTCCAAATGGGATTTCGGAAGATACAGGATCCAACTGTGTCCCCTGAGGAGATGAGTTGTGAGAACAATGGACTGTAACAGCTTCTCCTTCGACGATGCCTTTATCAGCAGATCGTCCAGATACGGGATTATATTCACCCCTTGTCTTCGGAGGAGAACCATCATCTATGCCATCACCTTGGTGAACACCCTCGGTGATGTGGAAAGGCCGAATGGCAAGGCCTGGAACGGAAAATGACTGTCCAACAGTGCGAATTGGAGAAAAGCTTAATGCGGCGGCCAAAATCGGAATGTGGATGTACACATCCTTGATATCCAGGGATACCAGGAATTCACACTCCTCCAGACCTGATATCACCGCCCTCAGAGACTCCATTTTGAACTTAAAATCGCGAAACCCCTTTCTGAGGGAGTTCAAGTTCAAAATGGGCCTGACCGAACCATCCGGTTTCGGTACCATGAAAAGGTTTGAATAGTAACCCTTGTTTTGCAAATGGGGTGGAACTGGTACAATGACCTGCGACTCCACCAACTTTTGGATGGCTTTCTGTAAGACAGCATTGTCTGCCAGCAGAGCTGGCAAGCCTGATTTGAAGAATCGGTGAGGTGGGAGATCTTGAAACTCCAACCTGTACCCCTGGGACACAATATCCTGTACCCAGGGATCCAGGCCGGATGACACCCAGACGTGGCTGCAATGCCGAGTCTCGCCCCTACCGGCCCTACCTCCAGGCCGCGCGGCCCACCGTCATGCTGAGGACTTAGGCGTACCTGAAGCAGGCTTCTGTTCCTGGGAACCCGTGGCAGCAGGTTTCTTGGATTTCGGCCGACATCCCCTAAAGGTGTTAGACTGCTTGGCCTTTCTTGCTTTAGTAGCCCGAAAGGACTGTGATGCAGGAGAAGTAAAAGGTTTCTTCATAGCCGGTGCAGCTGAGGGAAGAAAAGGTGACTTACCCGCGGTAGCTGTGGAAATCCACGCATCCAACGCTTCCCCAAAGAGAGCCTGACCTGTGTAGGGTAGGGTCTCCACACCTCTCCTGGATTCCGCTACGGCAGACCACAGGCGCAGCCAAAGTCCTTTGCAAGCTGAGACAGACCTGGAAGATATCCCTGCAGCCATAGAACCCAGGTCTTTCATGGATTCCACCATAAATCCTGCAGAATCCTGAATGTTACGTAAAAATAATTCAACATCACTTTTATCCATTGTATCCAAATCTTCAAGTAATGTGCCTGACCACTTTACTATAGCCTTGGAAATCCATGAACAGGCAATAGTAGGATGTAGTATCACCCCGTGTATATGGATTTGAGCGTAGCGTCAATTTTGCTATCAGCCGGTTCTTTTAACGCGGTAGATCCTAGGACAGGTAAAACCACCTTTTTTGAGAGTCTGGATACAGATGCGTCAACTATGGATGGTTTTTCCCATTTTTTCCTATCCTCCTCAGGGAAAGGGAAAGCAACCAGAACCCTTCTAGGGATCTGACATGTTTTCTCAGAGTTTTCCCAGAATCTCTCAAAAATAGCATTTAATTCTTTAAAAGCAGGGAAGGTTAGTGAGGCTTTCTTATTGCCTGTGAAGTAAGCCTCCTCAACCTGCTCAGGTGTTATGTCAGTAATATTCAACACATCTCTAATGGCCTCTATCATCAACTGCACCCCTTTTGCAAGAGATACCGCTCCCCGAAGTACATTCCCATCACCGTCTGCAGTGTCAGAATCGGTATCCGTGTCATCCTACATAATTAGGGCAAGAACACGTTTTTGGGAGAGTACGTCAGGGGGCCCTGAGGTAATAGAACCGGACCAAACAGCCATAGAATTCAGTAAAACCGGAGTTGCAGACTCATTTTGTGCAACTCTAGTAGAAAACTGAGAAATCATGCTTTTAAGAGAGGCTAACCAACTCAGGCTCCCTTGCTGGGACCTGTGCTAACAGTGCAATCCTGATTACATGGAATGGGATCATCCTGAGAGGACATATCCTCTGCAGCATATGACACAGAGAGTACCCGGACATAGCTTAATGGAGACCACAAGCACTACACACACACACACACACACACACACACACACACACACACACACACACACACGGAAAGGCAGACGGGAGTTTCCCCCCCAAGAATGCCAAGAGAGACACAGATTGGAGCCAACCACCAAACAGCGCTTCTTGGATAGAGAACAGCCACTACGCTGTAATAGGTTACACAGTCTGTACATAGTCTCCCCCCCTTCCTTCTACAAGATAGCTGGAGTTGATGAGGACGGACAACTCTCCCTTTCAGCGTCTCTGCAGGCAGGGAAAATGGTGCTGAACGCTCTGGGTCCGCTTTGAGGAGAAGCTCTGCCCCCTTTCATGGCGCTGCTTCCAGCTCTCCGTTTGAATTATGCTGGCCTGAGGTATGTGCTGGCAGTGATCCGCGGTCCCTGACAGGCTTGCAGACCAGTGTAGGGTGTAGGCGCTGGCTCAGGGCGCCCCTCACAGCGCCATACTATGTACCGCTGAGCCCAGGAGTGCAGTTAGTACTGCGCTTCATACCCTGTTGCCGCCATCTTCACACCGGCTCCCCGCTTGCTAAGGGGGCTGGTGACTAACTCGCCACAAGTCTTCTGGCTCTGTAAGGGGGTGGCGGCATGCTGCCGGGGTGAGCGATCCCCTGTGGCGGCGATCGATCAATCCCCTCAGGAGCTCAGTGTCCCGTCAGCGGAGATAGTGGCTCAGACCCCTTAGGACGGATACTATTCCCCCCCACCCCCCCTCCCCCCATAGCATACCATTTCATCTCGGATCTTCTCAATCTTCTCCTTGAAGTAGGAAGCAATATCTTGTGCCTTGATAGTGGCTGGTGGGGTAGGTGAGGGAGGATTCAGAAGTGATTTAAATGTATTAAAGAGTCGTTTGGGGTTAGAGGCTTGAGCAGAGCTGATAGTTTGGAAATATGTTTGGCAGTGTCCAGGGCATTTCTAGAAGAGAGAGTGGTAGACAATCTTATATGTGAGGAAGTCGCTTGAAATACGAGATTTACGCCACTGATGTTCAAGTTTACGTGTGAGTTTTTGTAAATGTCTTAATTTAGAGTGCCATGGTTGACATCTAGGCCTACGTGGAGTGTGATGGGTAGCTGGAGCCACTTCATCAAGGGCTATTTCTAGAGTCTGGTTCAGGTGTGAAACAGACATCTCAGGAGAGGTGAATGCAGAAAAAGGTGAAAGCAGTTGTTGGAGTGAAGTAGAAAGTTCTTGAAGATTAATTGTGTTAATATTTCTGCGTGTTTGAGGAGGATTGGAGAACTTCAGCTACACAGAGTTTGAATTAATGGAGGAGAGCATGCAGGTGATAAGGTTGTGATCGGAGAGGGGGAAAGTAGTGTTAGTGAGTTCAGAAATGGAGCATAGTCTGGTGAATACTAGATTAAGGCAGTGGCCCTCCTTATGAATAGAGTCAGTCCATTGGGAGAGACCAAGAGAGGAGGTTAGAGAGTAGTTTGGAGGCATGTGCAGCAGATTTTGGACATCAATAGCAATATTGAAATCAACCATGATGATGGTGGAGATGTCAGAGGATAGGAAGTGAGGGAGCCAGGCAGAAAAATCTTCCAGAAATTGCTTGGGATGCCCAGGTGTTCGATAGCTGCAACATGCAGAGAGTAAGGAGAGTAAACCCTGATGGAATGTGCTTCAAATGATGTAAATGTGAGTGATGGAACCTGTCGTAGAACAGTGTATGCGATAGATTGGGAAAGTAATAATTCGTGATCTCCATTATGGTTACCAGTCATGGAGGTATGTGTGAAGTGGAGACCACCATGTGACAGTGCTGCAGGGAAGGCCATGTCTGATTGTGTGAGCCATGTTTCTGTTATAGCCAGCAGATTGAAGTTGTTAGATATGAAGTGGTCATGGATGTATGTTATGGGAAATTGCAGAGTCAGGTGCGCCAGATGGACAATTTTGGCTGAAAAAATGGGGATATGATTATAATAACACTCAGGCTAGTTGATTTTAAATAACAATTATGTTTTTTATTTAAACTAAAAATTACATCTGTATATACACAAACTGAGATCTTGCACAGTTGTGTCTGGATTGTTGTTAGTAGGTAGGGGAAGGGGATTGTGATATTGGGGGATGAGGACACTTCAGGTTGGTGGCGTCCCACCTCTGTAGTGTCTATGGTTTGTTTGAAATGTTCAGAGCCTATGGTCAGTGCTGGTATGTGAGTCCGTCTGGTAGAGAATGAAAAACAAAACAAAAAGCAAAAACAAAAGATAGGGGTACCCCCGGAGGGTCGGTGCGGCAAGGGATCTTATTGGTGGCTAATCGTTAGGTAGTGAGGGCTCTGGACATACCGTCCGCCCCTGTGCTCTGACAGTTCACTGTGTCGCTTTTCTAAGCGCACAGTGACTGTCTATGCGAATGGGGAAGCGGTCACCGTCTTGGAGAGGAGAGAAGACAACTGCTTCTAGCCCTGATGGGCTGTCTGCTGTGCCTTCTCCTCTCCTACAGAGTCCCTTACCTTATCTTCGTAGCCCCGTCTTAAGGGACTCTGTAGGAGAGGAGAAGGCACAGCAGACAGCCCATCAGGGCTAGAAGCAGTTGTCTTCTCTCCTCTCCAAGACGGTGACCGCTTCCCCATTCGCATAGACAGTCACTGTGCGCTTAGAAAAGCGACACAGTGAACTGTCAGAGCACAGGGGCGGACGGTATGTCCAGAGCCCTCACTACCTAACGATTAGCCACCAATAAGATCCCTTGCCGCACCGACCCTCCGGGGGTACCCCTATCTTTTGTTTTTGCTTTTTGTTTTGTTTTTCATTCTCTACCAGACGGACTCACATACCAGCACTGACCATAGGCTCTGAACATTTCAAACAAACCATAGACACTACAGAGGTGGGACGCCACCAACCTGAAGTGTCCTCATCCCCCAATATCACAATCCCCTTCCCCTACCTACTAACAACAATCCAGACACAACTGTGCAAGATCTCAGTTTGTGTATATACAGATGTAATTTTTAGTTTAAATAAAAAACATAATTGTTATTTAAAATCAACTAGCCTGAGTGTTATTATAATCATATCCCCATTTTTTCAGCCAAAATTGTCCATCTGGCGCACCTGACTCTGCAATTTCCCATATCTAGATTGAAGTTAGAGGTACTTCAAAAAAGAGGTTGCAGCCTGAGGACAATTTAAGATACTCTTATATACGAGCGCTGGACATCCTTCCTTCTATGGATGTATGTTAATTTGTTACAAACAGCATGCATTCCATAAGGCACATTTTAGTGATCGAGGGTGATGGAAAACGTGATGTTTAGGAGGTTAGCTGGATTTCTATGTTTCTGTGAATCGGGTGAATGTGAGCGATACAAGTGATTGGGTCCTGGATTTGGTGAAATGTCACCAGCTATCAGAAGCAGAAGAGAGATAAATGTGGGTGTCAGAGGTTTGTGAAAGTTTTTTATTGTGAGGTTGTAGATGTTATTGTCAATGAATATAGGCAAGTAAGAAGCAGAAGTGTTAATAAGAGGGGAGTGAATAATTGAGAGGGCAACATGTACAGAGGAGTGAGTTGCTGGGAGATTGAATGATGTAATTGCTTTTATGAATACTCCATGAAGTGCAATGCAGAAAATCAATTTGTGGTACATGGTTTGTTTGAGATTAAAGCAGTTATCTAGGCTTAGAGTGTAAAGGTTTCACTTGTTAAAGTTCAGGTGCCTGTTTACTGGTGTTGTTCTGCTGTATGTTAACCGAGCATGACAGAGCAAAATAACAAAACACTGGTATGTACAGTCACATGCAAATCACAATATAACTGATTATATACAAAATTGGTTGCATTCTGTTCTTAGAGGTCATGAGGATTATAGTTTGAAAGATATATACACACGTTTAAATGCACAGATGATTTTGACTGAGGATGAAAGGAAGGGTGGTTGTTTTGTTGCAACGTTGGTTGGATGTTTGTTTGTTTTAGTCCTGTTTAAGTCCTGGGTAAGTCTATATCGTAAAATTTTCCTAACCCTTTTAAAACAACCCTTCTAAGACAGCCCTGTTCAGCCAGGCTCTTCAGCCTAGAATTTTTCCTTACGAGATCGTTCATATCTTTCAGTGTAATCGGCCAGTGTGTAGGGCCCATAACTCTCCAACTCCCACACAATAGTGGGTACTTAGAACAAAGGTGTTAGTCTGTGCCAAACTACCACTATGCTACGTGAAAGGCACTACTTATGTTACCCTGTACTTCTAACCCATTAGTGGTGTCCTTGGCAAAGGGTAGCAATGATGTGTCTACAAAGTTAGTTACATTAATTGGAGGTTGTACAGATACATTTGGAGATGTATAGGTGGCTGTACTACAATGCTATATTTGTTAGAGCAGCTAGTTCTATCTGTTGCTGCATCCACTAGTAAGGATAGATGCAGAATGCTTTTCATTATACACCTAGCGATGGAAGAATAAAGTTGCCAACATATGCTTCCTCCTGCAGACACTGCATGTAGAAAGGCTAATTGCCATAAACGGACATGAATATATTTATTGATGTGGCAAATGGGTCTGCAGGGAAAGTGCCTCTGACATTGCAGCATAACCCTGCATTAAGTCATCCACTAAACAGGACTTAACCAATTGTGCTACATTTAAATGAAGGGCATACATTTTTTTTATAACACCGAAACCCCAAAATAATGTGTGTCCCCCCTTTTTTTCTTTCAAAGGGAGCTAAATACATAATTCCACTTTAAACAATAACAAAAAGTTTTGTTTTTTTTAAGCGTTCATACATTAAAATAGGACTTGAAACTTAAGACTGCAGAACTTCACCTTGAAAATAGTCACATTTTCCATCCATAAAGATGTAATTCATCAAGATCACACTAAACAAACTGGCCCAGAGGTGCAAGTCACTGAAAATCAAAGTGAAACCTGTTGGCTAGAAGTAGAAAAATGCAAATCAACAAAAATGGAGTTGTCCGTTTTGTACAAGACTGAGCAATTCTGTAGTACTTGTAACTTTAAAAATACATACCCATAGCGTGCTCTAAGTTTTCTATCAATGCTCTAAACTTCTATAACAGGCAATAATGTGCAAGGTGTGTTTTGCGACAAAAGCCACATATCACATGCAACTTGTTAGATTGTACACTATGAACAGGGCAGTCTTCTCCGATCTTTTGGACCATTCATGACTTGTCTACCAGTGTGTTGCATCACCCCTCTTGTATGTCCTATACTACACTTTGTGCAAGATGTAACAGGCAAGGTACTGTAAAGAACACTGATATTTTTGGTATTACTGCTTCGATGCTACTTAAATGTTCTGTATTTTACTTGCTGGAGCACTATGTGTATGTACAATGCTACAGTATATATCCCTTCAGTTTTTTTGGTTCATTATAACAGAACTTTGTATATGGCACTTTCCCTTAAAGAATAGTCTCCTTGTATCGCTGTAATGACCAATAATTTCAGGCATTTCATAATTTAGATCAGGCCTGTCCAACTTGCGGCCCTCCAGCTGTTGTGACACTACAATTCCCAGCATGCCCTGCCACAGTTTTGCTGTCAGGAAATGCTAAAACTGTGGCAGGGCATGCTGGGATGTGTAGTTTCACAACAGCTGGAGGGCCGCAGGTTGGACAGGCCTGATCTAGATTTTTGAGTTTGCCATGGTTCTCCAGTGAGAACTGCCTTACTTCCATGTTTTTGGGCGATTGAACACCTACTGTATATCATTATCATTTACTCAACTCTCAGTTGAGAAAAACTTAGTGCTATATCATTTGGGGAGGCAGGTGGGGGAATGTCCACTCAAACACATGCTTCACAATTACCCAGTCTTTTGTGGGTTTATAAATGGGGATTATTACGTTTGGGTTGGGATGTCTAAAATTGGTTCTCAGATATTGCTTTCAACAGATTTGGGGATTTATACTGGTAAGAATGTAACAAACTACAAAGAAAGCCATTATATTATAATGAGATCGCAAATAAATGGCTACTTTGCTCACGTTGCTGTGCAGAAGCATAAATAAATAAATAAATAAATAAATAAATAAATAAAAACATAAAAAAATCAAATGCTAATTTCCATAAATCAGACTTTACCAACAGGCAAAATTATAGATTAAAAACCACAAAAAAAAAAAAAAAAAGTGCAGCTGACCAAGTCAAAAGCTAAAACCAAAGTAAAGAGGAAACAAGGAATCCATCACAAGTGACAATGTAGAACAGTTACTTACATAGAACACAGAGAACAGAACCAGGATAGGGATCTGTAACATGCACACTTGTACCGCAATGCAGGTCCCAATCTCTATACTGAGAAAAGAAACCAAATTAAAAACAATTTAAAAAAAAATACATAGAATGAATATAGTCCAAAATAGCATGTACCACACTGAGTTGAAGCACTGCCTATTTATGCTCAAAGACTACCTAATTAGGCACATTTACAAAACATTAGATTACCTGTGCAAAAATAGAGCCAGAAACTGCAGAAAAGGTTTGTTTAAAATGAAAGCTGCAAACAGATTTTATGCAAGTTTTCAAAACAGTTTGCTTTGGTAAAATGTCAGACTACTGTTCTGCCAGTCCCACTTTCAAAAAAAAAAAAAAAAAAAGTGGTCAAAGAATGCTCAAGAATCTATTAACATGAGACAAATTTTAGGTTTAATTAAAAAAATAAATACACCCCCCCATTCCCATAAATTGGAAAAATTGCAAAATCCTCATTTTGTCGATAACCCCTTGCAAGGGCTGCTGTGGACTAACTCCCGTCTATGTCGAATCAGCAATGACTTGTATATAAAAACAGCGCCACCTCTTCCCAAGTCTCCAATAAATCTATAACAGCTGAGTCAGTAGAGGATAATATAACAGATAATGGGGGTAATTCTGACCTGATCGTAGCAGCAATTTTGTTAGCAGTTGGGCAAAACCATGTGCATTGCAGGGGAGGCAGATATAACATGTGCAGAGAGAGTTATAGGCCCTACACACTGGCCGATTTTTTTAAAGATATGAACGATCTCGTTCATAAATGAACGAGAACTCGTTCATATCTTTCAGTGTGGAGACTCCAGCGATGAACGATGCGCGTCCCCGCGCTCGTTCATCGCTGGTCTCCCGTCGGCTGTGCATGCAGGCCAATATGGACAATCTCGTCCATATTTGCCTGCACTTCAATGCAGCCGCGTGACGGGGGGAGTGAAGAAACTTCACTCCCCCCCCGCCGCCGGGTCGCTCGTCGGCCGTATCCGCCGTCGGGCAGCTCGGCGGCGGGTCGGCCAGTGAGTAGGGCCCTTTAGATGTGGGTGGGGTGTGTTCAATCTGCAATCTAAATTGTAGTGTAAAAATAAATCAGCCAGTATTTACCCTGCACAGAAACAAAATAACCCACTCAAATCTAACTGTCTCTGCATATGTTATATCTGCCTCTCTTGCAGTGCACATGGTTTTGCCCATCTGCTACGATCAGGTCTGAATTAGGCCCCATGAGTATAGGAGGTATAGATGGTAGTCTAGCCTGTTGCTTTGTAAAACTGTCACCAAGACTGGAGCTCTTTTTACACAAGAGGTTACCGCTGCTTAAGTAAAGTGGCCTCTTATACCTGGCACCTTTTGCCCATCTTTCTAGCATGCCAGTTCAAATACTACTACTTATCCATCTAGAATCTGCTTGCTTGTGAGGAGCATGAATCTTTAGATATCCCATGAGAGACATGAACAACAGATCGTACTCCCAAGAACTTGTGCTGGATATATAGGGCATGATTCGGAGATGCACGCAATGCCAGTGTTCATATGGCGCATGTATTACACATCGTGGTCAAACTGGAAGAACTGCAATCACTTCTATTTTCTCTTTCTTGATAATTTCAAGAAAGAGAATGTTACCCATAAAGAAGTGGGGGGCAGATGCATTAAGCCTGGAGAAGTGATAAAGCAGTGATACAGAAGTTATAAGTGGAAAGTGCTAACGCACCAACCAATCGTTAGGTGTTTGAAAAAAAATGACAGTTAAGAGCT